>NC_043969.1:35039852-35124852 GCF_902148855.1 Sphaeramia orbicularis
ATAACCCTAACCCTAGTTCTAACCCTAACCCTAGTCATAACCCTAACTCTTGCCATAACCCTAACCCTAGCCCTAACCCTAACCATAACCCTAGCCATAACCCTAACCCTAGCCCTAATCCTAACCCTAGCCATAACCCTAACCCTAGCCATAACCCTAACCACAGCCCTAACCCTAATCCTAGCCCTAACCCTAGCCATAACCTTAAGCCTAACCCTAGCAAAACCCTAACCCTAGCCCTAACCCTAACCATCACCCTAGCCATAACCCTAACCCTAGTCATAACCCTAACCACTGCCCTAACCCTAATCCTAGCCCTTACCCTCGCCCTAACCCTAGCCCTTGTCATAACCCTAGCCATAACCTTAACCCTAGCCATAACCCTAACCCTAATGCTAACCCTTACCCTTGCCATAACCCTAACTCTTGCCATAACCCTAACCCTTGCCCTAACCATAACCCTAGCCATAACCCTAACCCTAACCCTAGCCCTAATCCTAACACTAGCCATAACCCTAACCCTAGACATAACCCCAACCCTAGCCATAACCCTAACCACAGCCCTAACCCTAATCCTTGCCCTAACCCTAGCCATAACCTTAAGCCTAACCCTAACCCTAGCCCTAATCCTAACCCTAACCCTAGCCATAACCCAAACCACAGCCCTAACCCTAGCCATAACCCAAACCACAGCCCTAACCCTAATCCTAGCCCTAACCCTAGCACTAGCCATAACCCTAGCCATAACCCTAACCCTTGCCATAACCCTAACCCTTGCCCTAACCCTAGCCATAACCCTAACACTAGCCATAACCCTAATCCTAACCATAACCCTAACCCTAGCCCTAAGTCTTACACTAGCCATAACCCTAACCCTAGCCATAACCCTAACCGTAGCCATAACCCTAACCCTAGCCCTAACCCTTGCCATAAACCTATCCCTAGCCATAACCCTAATCCTAACCCTCGCCATAACCCTAACTCTATTTCTTACCCTAACCATAGCCCTAACCCTAACTCTAGCCCTAACCCTACCCACAACCCTAATCCTAACCCTAGCCATAACCCTAACTCTAGCTCTTACCCTAAACCTAACCCTTGCCCTAAGCCTTGCCATAACCCTAACTCTAGCCCTAATCCTAGCCATAACCCTATCCATAACCCTAACCCTAACTCTAGCCCTAACCCTAGCCATAACCTTAAGCCTAACCCTAACCTTAGCCCTAACCCTTGCCAAAACCCTAACCCTAGCCGTAATCCTAACCCTTACCCTTGCTCTTACCCTACCCTATCCTAACCCTTGCCCTTACCCTAGCCATAACCCTAACCCTAGCCATAACCCTAAGCCTAGCCCTAACCCTAGCCATAACCCTAGCCCTTACCCTTACCCTGAACCAAACACTAACCCTAACCCATACCCTAACCCTTACATTAACCCTAACCCTAATCCTAGCCTTAACCTTACCCTAAACCTAACCCTAACTCAAAACCTAACCCTAATCTAACTCTAACCCTAACCCTGAACCTAACCCTAAACCTAACCTAACCTAACCCTGACAGTAACCCTAATCTAACTCTAACCCTAAACCTAACCGCTAATCGTGTGGTATTTGATACGGCGTGAACATACATGTGAAAAGCTTGTAATGCGTACAGATAACACGCCATTTAAAAGTGGAGAGTATTTTTATGTAAGTCATGATATCACGTTGAATAGTTAGATAATGCAACTTTTATGACTCACCCTTTCTCAGCAACGATTTCTGGTGCTACATAAGTAGGTGTGCCACATACAGCATACAGAGGACCATTGACGACGGTAGCCAAGCCAAAGTCTCCTAACTTCAGAGATTTACTGCCATCTTGGTGTTCATAAACCTGTGCATTTTGTAAATAAGGAAATTAGAAAAGAGCAGGTAAAAAGATGCATTTATTTTAATTAATGAGTTCTATGTGCAAATACAGTGTCAAAAAAATTAAAATACTACTCCAGAACGAATACAATCTTTACCAGGTTATGTATGTAATTAACTGTATGCATTTAATTCACTACAGTTTAATACATGCTTTTCATTAGTTGATCAAATGTAGAACAGAAATGAGAACAGGAAGCTACCGCAGTGTACTGTAAATCTGCTCTCTGCCAGAACAGAAGGTTTGTGAAGTCACACTTACCAACAGGTTCTCAGGTTTTATGTCTCTGTGAACAATATTTAGACTGTGCAGGTACTTGATGGCACTTGCCAAATTGAACAGCATACAGCTGGCATCTCGCTCAGTGTATTTGTTGGAAGACGTGATGGCGTCAAAAAGATCACCTCCCTGGACAAAGAATAGTTGGGATTTCAAAAGAATTTCAGCTCCTAGTTTTTGGCGGGTTTACATGTGTGCTTTAATTTTTAACAAGCAAACGTGTAATCTAAAATTCTGCACAGAACACAATGTATCATTAAAGTGAACACAAATCATAAAAAAACACACGATGAAATGAAATCTTGATATGACCTATTTAGAAGTGTCTACGAATATGAACTGTAGTACCTTAACCAACTCCATTACAAGATAGAGCTCATTGTAAGTGTCCATTTCCTCAATTAACAGCACAATGTTGGGATGTTTCACTCGTCGAAGGATTGACACTTCACTCTGGATCATATGCTCCTGGGGGAATTAAAAGAAAAAAAAATCTGATACTGAAACACAATATTTAGCTTTAGAAATGTTTCAGCATTTTTTCAAAGACAGCTGTGATCATTATTATCATCCTTAATAAAAAAAATGTCCATCTGTTGGTGATTTTGTCAAGGAAAAAAAAAAAAAAGAGAAAATCAGGCCATTTTAGCCTATGAGGATATAGCACCATCTGCTGCTTGAAACAGAAACTCAAACTGAGAACTAAAAATAAATCAAGTCGATACACATCCCCAGTATTTGTTAGCATTTGTGGAGATAATTTCACATCTCACCTTTCCTCTGCATTTATCTTTGCTTATGATCTTCAGAGCGTATTCTCTTGCAGTAGATCTTTCTATACATTCACGGACCACTGCAAAGTTTCCATCCCCTAAAGTCCGCCCCACTTTGTACCTCTCTGCTATGGAGGGAGGAACTGATGGGTGTTCGTCCATGGGCTCAGCTGTGCAGCAATAAAATATTTGTGATTAATGTTGAGCAGCTGTCAGCAGTAACTTACAAACTTAATGTGATGTAAGCTCAGAGAATAAACACGGTGTACCTTCACTGCCAGGTCCGTCTCCTTCATCCATTGAGCTGCATACCTTTGTAGAAGCCAAAGACAGAGATGAACCGCTGTGTTGAGATCCCTGGAAAAAAAGAAACGATGAAGCTCTGTCTGCCACAAAGTTCAGCAAAGGCAGAGTTTGTAAAACAAAGGTTATAAAAATGTCATTTCTGCTATTTCACACAAAGCCCGCTGGTGCTCCCTGTCAGTATGAGTATGCAGTAAAAGATAAGACAGAAATAAATCAGACCTTGCAAATGGCAAAACTAACCTTTTTCGGTATGTACAGACTGGCTTGTGGTTCAAAGACAGAACGAGGAAAAATAATATCCTCTAACACAGCTACAATACCAACCCCAGCCAGATTTATGATTAATTAATGAGGATATTACTGATAATTGGATTTCACCCCAGACTTGAGTGTTATGCCACCTCTGAACCTGCTTGTCCTCACCATATTATAATGAAAAACTACTGTAGCAGTATACAATATATGATACTTTGTCCATGAAATATTAATAAACCCATAAATGTACAGTACAAAAAAAGTCAGAAACAGGTTCAATATAAGCTGTTACTCACATCAAACACAAACATCTGCTAAGGTTCCTCTGTGATGCTATTTGCTATAGTGTATGGCATCATTAAAATGACCTTTTCAGGGCTTTATTTGTGTATTCATGGGAACACCGATTTTCCAATACCTGGCGTCTTCGGAGGCTAGCTGGACTAGTTGGAGAAGGGCTTGGAGACTTCCCAGACCTGGGGGTAGACAGTTGACTGCCTGCAGTTCCATTAGCTTTAAAGACAAGATA
This sequence comes from Sphaeramia orbicularis, assembly GCF_902148855.1. Classification (NCBI taxonomy): domain Eukaryota; kingdom Metazoa; phylum Chordata; class Actinopteri; order Kurtiformes; family Apogonidae; genus Sphaeramia; species Sphaeramia orbicularis. The sequence goes on from NC_043969.1 coordinate 35,043,909, forward strand.
ATAAAAAATATTACATTTTCAGTATACATCCTGTGTCAATTTATGCATTTGCTGATATGTATAATATACAATATAATGTGCATTAAAAAAAAGCACATGACATATATTTATAACTAATACATTTATATATACCATCAATAGCATTATATTATATTGCCTTTCATTCTGCTGCGGTAAAATGCGTAAAATAATTTGTATGAATAAATAATGTATGAATTTCTTCCTCATCTTCTACCTCCTGTACAGCTTGCAGGTTTTTATTTTTGATTTTATTTTATTTATTTGCACATCATAAACAGTAAGAGAAAAAACAAAACAAAAAAAAAACATTAAAATAAGTAGCATCATTGTGCAGGAGAGGATAGAAGCCAAAAAAGGCTTATGTGAATACTTCCCCAGAAATGAGATATGGTTTGCGGACCAATATTCCTCTCTGGTATATGCATAAACTTCATATACGCTACCCAGAAGTACTGCATTTATCTTTTCAGCAATAAATATTTTACGTCACAAAGTTTTACCTGAACCAGCAGATGAGGGAGACTTGCTGCGGCGGGACATCCCACTACCTCTGGGAGAAGAGCGACCGTGCACGGTGGGGAGCCGGCCGTAGGATGCAGACTTGGACACCCTACATTCTGTAGAGATGGAGTAAAATACAACCATAAGAATCTCATCAGTTCACTTTGACTCTGTGGGTCCTCTAAGTAGCTCTTTGTAAACAGACAATGTGCTGTTTTGTTCTCATTGTCCATACTTTTTAATAAAGTGCATCACATACGTCTAAAACATATAGAATTACATTTGGGTGTCAACATATGAGTACCACTACAGATGTCATTATTGACTAGTTGTCTTTCGCTTTCTTTTTTTTATGTTCTTCAAGTTTGGTAAATGTAATATATATATTTTTAATGGCTCAGAGGTGAAAATATATATCTACAGTTGCAGAAAAAATTATTAGACCATCAAAAGTCATCAAAAATAATGGTTATGCAGTCAAGTATTAACTCCTGTGTGTATCGTGTGACTAAAACAGATAGAAAAGAAAACATGGAATGCCTAAAAGCACTGTTTTTGTCAGCACAATGCCATAGCTATTGATGTAAGAACTTAAGTTTATTTGATTATTATCAAGAAAACCATGAAAAATGGATAGATATCAGCTCTGAAATTAAACTCTTATGAGCTATTTTTGTTGTTATCATTATATTTGTATATTTTTACTTGTACTAGGCATCAAAATTAACAAGAAATTGAAGAAAACGAGGGGTGGTCTAATCATTTTTTCCACGACTGTATACATATCCTACAGTATCTAAGTAAAAGGCTTTGCAAAGCCTGGGCAAATAACACATAATACTTAAGAGTGTTACTGCAAGTCCTTGTCCACTGAGCAAACTAAGCTTGGGAATATAAACTGTAATTACCATTTTCATCCAAGTTGAAGTCATCCTGATAACGAAACTTCTCAGGGCCACATGCAAGAAATATATCATCATCTCCGAAAAAGTCCTGGAGGCAAGTAACCTGGAACAGGATGTAAAAGTCAGTCATCACAGAAAACCTCCTGTCTTACAAGCACAAATCAATGCTGTTCTAAATCACTGGTCAAGTATCTTGTCATGATGTTCCATGAGAACTCTACAGAAACATAATATTAACTTCAAAGACAGCTGTGGTGTTCTGAAATACCTGAGACATAACAATAAAAATAGCAAAAAAGCATGATAAGTGTAGGTCTGCTACACTGAAGTTGGAGGCTGCCCGTCTACTGGTGAGTCATGAAAGAGAATCACTAACATTTCTGTGTCTGTGAAATCATCTACTTATGTATATAATAGTCCAAATAACTAATATCACTGAGCTGAAGTTTTTAAAAGTAGGTTTAAAGTAGGTATTGTTAATCTTTTGTGCATCTTTCACTCTTTTTTTTATGGTCCAAAAGTTACATGACAAAAATATCACCAACACTTTTTTTTGCTATTTCCCCTTGAAAGTTCCTATGTATTTTTTTTAGGTTTTAACAAAGCTATAACCACATTTTTTATGGCTACAAGAGTCAAGCTCATCATATTACAAGCTCTAATGTAAAGGTGGGCAAAATCTTCCAAATTATTATCTAGCTTCTCAGTTCTGCCCACTGTGGACCTGGTTCCATTCATAGAATTTGTGATGTGAAATGGATCAACCCCTATAGTAGTTATACCCATTATGGACTCAAAAACAGATACTCTGTGTTTACAAAAAACAGTTTTGTACCTTTGTTGAACAGCAGGAATCTCACAATCTCTAATGTTTAAATACACAATCCTAATATTTCAAGCGTGATTTCTGACAGTACTCTGCAAAGCTTGGTCAGGAAAGGTATAAAAACAATTAACAAAAAGTATTTATCAATGGCAAAGTTATCTTAACAATACAATTAACTATGTATCTACAAATAAAACATTGGATTAGAGGTCAGTTACTGGAAACATTCCCTAATATGCCCGAGAAAACCCCTCCCGGAAATTAAATTGTTAATACTAGTCATATTACTGCAAAGGGCCGAACATCCTTTATATAAGATTCTTATTAATAACCGTTTGGAGTTGTAGTGTTACTCTAGTTAGTGTTATTTTTATTTTAAAACTGAAATATGGAATGTGTTGGTTCTGTGCTTACTGTATGTTTATATTCCCAATAAATATATCTACAAAAATATCACTGGAGTAAAACTATAGAACTGCAGTGGAGCAGACACAGTAGCTTTGGAAAAAAGCGTCTGCCAAATGCATAAACATAAACAGTAGAATTGCAAAATATTAAGTGACCAAAGTACAAAGGGAAAATTAATGCAACTAATTAGTTCAAATCATATGAATTATAAAATTACTATATCCCTCTTAAATGTTTCTAAGGCAAGAAAAGCTCCTTTTAAACCTTTTGTTTCATGTAATGGTCTCTATAATTATTGTTAATTCCCTTATGAAATACTAAATTGACTGCCCACTATTGTCTTACATTGTGTTAAAACTGCTGATGAGCACCAGGCATTTGTGAAGGGATCCTAAAGCACAAAGCTTCTACAGTTTACCAGATCTAGTAGTAGTATCTATAAACATAGCAACAGTGACGGTTAAGAAGTAGGATCTTATCTCATTGTATCAGTAAACACTGCATTATAAACTTTGATCATTATAGATATTTCATCTTCAACAGAACAAATTTAACGTTTGACAAGATAACAGAGCTGATACGTCTCCTTTCATTAATATACAGACTCATCATGGTGAATGCAGTCATAAATAAATTAGGTGTGCTGATGGACTCCTGACCTTCTCCTCAAAAGGGATACTGATGTACTCAACTAAAGCATGGTGCAAGAAAACAGATATCCTGTTTTCATTTCCTCTACAAAGGGAAGACTCAGCAAAACCTCTGTGGTTTCATAATAATATTAGATACAAAGATAATATGTTGACTTAGCTTGAATTTGTGGTCAAGCTACATGTAATGATTTTAAGTGATTAAGATAATTTATTGTGTTTAGCAGTCATGAATAAAAACAGAGCTAATAACTGTAGTAAAAGCATAGATGGAATCTGAAAAAAAAAAACACCTATTGAAAAATGACAAACTAACTACAAATGTTTAAGCTTGTTATGTTCTTCTCAAGAACTGTGGAGCTTTCAGGAACCTAACAACAGGATGAATCAGGGCAGTGGGGCCAAACTAGAACAACACCACAGTCTGTTAACCACTCTGCCCTCAAACCATTTATTAAATGTTGTGTTATCAATCTCCTTGTAGTCCAGTTTTCACTGTACAACCATTATTTTTCAATCAAAGAAAACAGAAAAGACAACCCTCAAGCCAGACACATGTTAATAAAGAAATTATGTCTACAATTACATAAGAAATACAGTCTGTGCAACTCTAGCTTTGTTTTGTTCTTCAGTGAAAAGCTGAATGATCCATCAAACAAAAGGGATTGGTTTATCAGTAACCTGCAGCAGAAGCACATCCCAACAGCCAAAAATCATCCAGCCACGAAATCCTAAAATAAACACTGAACACAGAGGGGGGTCTTAATAAGGCCTTTTGCTGCACAGACTCCCCAGTCTGAACCCCCCCTCCCCACACACACACACACACACATACATACACACACCCACCCATCCTCCACAGAGTGCGATCCCAGAGGGAGGAGACCTGCACAGCTGTTGCCAAGGAAACCAGACAGAATCACAGTCGAGTTTGAGATGATAAAGGAAACACGGCTACTTTAAATATCCACTGTCAGATCCTATCGTGAGCGCTGACCTCTACGAAGTGCAGACAATAGAATAATATGAACATGTTATCAATATGATGCCGTGGGTTCAAATAATGGAACTGTCAAAAACTACATGTCAACCCCTCCTTATCATAGAATAAAAAACATCAAAAGGCAAGGCATAGATTCTGGGAGCAAACAAACAAAAAAAAAAAAAAAAATGAATGAGGCTGTGGATAGCTAGTGTTACAATAGCATTTTCAATAGCATCATCACCATCATAACCTATATGGCAAATTTGCTTCATTATAAACACTAGTCAGAGGAGAGAAAGTGTTGTGTTTTTGTCTACAGAAGAATGGAAAGGCTCAAACTTCACAGAACTGCGTAAGTAGGGCAATCATGAATATGCTGCTTCATATTGATTACTACTGCGTGCTGGCTCAGTGACACAGCAGCACCATCACGCTACCCTCCCCCTAACAAGCACACGCATTCAGCCACAGTCACACACAGTCCTGAAGCATCCTGTGTAAATATTGATCGCCAGGGCTTTAACTGTGATTTCCACCAGCGCGAGCATTACTTCTGAAACACAATCCAAAAAAGAAAACACATGGGGCGGGATGCATGTTGTAGAAACTAACTATCCATTTCGATTCATGTAAAAGAACATAGATTGCATTATGGAACACAATCACCAGTTTCCCAGCAGACAGGTGGAGCTCTAGTGGAAGAATCTCTGCTTTAAAATAAACAATGCACCACCATGAGTCATCCTCACTTTCAGACTGTTCCAGTTCATTTTGCATGAACTGCCGATTATGCACACTTCAATTATTTGGCACGAACTAACTGGATTTATAAGAAACGAAAGGTCAGTTATTTGCAGCATCCTAATGTTGTTGCACCTCTAATGTGTTCTTTTGTGTTCAAAAGACTTCCCAACAGTAGGTGATTATAAAGTAAGCAGCATGTCCATAAAATCAGTGTAAAGCTGCTACATAAGAAAAAAGAAAATAGGCCAGATCTGTTCTGCTACCTACCTACAGCTGTTAAAAAGACAGTTATGAGTAATTACTCCATTAGGTGCAAGTCAGCACTATGAACTGAAGAACAGACACACACAGAAATCTGAAGCACAAATAAAAATACACTGCTCACACATTTCCAGAACTCATAATCAAACACTTGTCCTAGTCTTATTGGTTTCTATATTTATCCCTTAGAACTTCTACTTAGAGCTGATGAAAATGCTTGCTTGTGTTTTAACAGGATACACTTTGTACATCATGATCATTTTGTCATATCAATTAGATTATATGCACTAATAGGTTAACTGATTAATCTAAATTGCCCATAGGTGTGAATGTGAGAGTGATTGTTTGTTTGTCTCTATATGTCGGCTTTGCAATCATCTGGCGACACATCCAGGGTGTACCCCGCCTTCACCCATAGGTAGCTGGGATAGGCTCCAGCACCACCCGCAACTCTCTCAAGGATAAAGCAGCTCAGAGGATGGATGGAAATTAGATTATAGATTCTAAACATATAGACATAGAAAATAGTATCTTCTACTATGGCTCAGGCAACATAATAAGTCTCTGCAGAACAAAATAAAGTGAGTTTTTTTCCAAATTCAGAGGGACAATGATCAAGTCACTGCTGAGCATTCAACAGCCAAGTCACAGCAGTAGGTGAGAATAAAGCCAGACAGACTGCTTACTCCCCTCATCCGTTGTTTTCCACTTTAGCTACAATGAGAAAAGGACATCCTTTTATACAATTTATTCCATCTTAGACTCTATAAACAAACAGAAACTAATATTATCATTTTATGAAGAATCCCTTATTCTCCAAGAGCCAGAGCGCTTTAGGCAAATATGTGGTAGAGGGAGAAACCAACAAACATTCATTATGGGAACATACACCAAACCAGGAAATTAAAAAGATCAGATGAACAAAACAATATAGAAAACATAAGTTTGGGTCTTCTGTCAGGCCAGTGGGCGCTGTAAATCTCATAACCACTTCCCCTCTATATCAAATTTCCAAAGCATGAATACGCTGTGTATCAGAATCTACTGATACTTAATTTTGCTGTGGAAAATGAAGCTTTCGTGCTCTGATGTCAATCCAGACTGTCCTCGGGTGAACACTGACATCTGTTTAAACGGCAAGTGTTGACTTCTACACACAGAGAAGTTAGTGATGTGCATAATACAATTACAGAGCAGAGCCATATCCATCATACAGCGGGGATTGGAATGCCATAGGCCAAGTCTACTCAGATTTCCTCTGTCATGCAAATACTCTACTTCATGGCACATCCTGGTACCTTAACAGGATCACACTGGGCCACAGCATGTTTTCTTGATCTGAGGCAGCAGAATCTGTTTCCCTAACATGGCCTCTATACTTTGTACTTACTACCTTAACCCTATAACGCCAAACGTATCTTTTTTAATACATGAGTTTTGAAGCCCTCTACCTCATCAGTGTGATATTGAAAACCTGATTTATATAGTTAGGTAAATGCAATACACAGATGATCCACCAGGGGGGAGGAATTCGTTCACCACAGGCCTTTCTAGTGACACTACAAGATCGTCATTAATGAGGGAGACAGAACTTTGTCAATTTTGAAAAGGAATTATCAATTTGTCAGACAGGTTTATGTTATATTATGTTTTTGTTTGTTCAAAAATAATAATATTTGAGCATTGAGACCCGATATATCAAATATGATACAAAATTGAAACTCATACATAGAAATTGATATTTGAAAAAACACTTTTGGGGTTGTTCAGAAGGACCAATACAGGCTCCAATTTCAAAAAACTGGAATTTTCTGTCACTGATTTAATGGTTCAGGCTTTACAGGGTTAAATGCTGATAATGAAAGTATAAATAAGTCATATGAGTCTGATAGAGAAGCTGGTAACTATCTAGGCAAGTTAATATTGACTCTTATAGCAGAACTCCATTAGCATGACTCAGCATATGAACCACAGCCAAAAAGCTGAGCCACCTCCTATAAGCAGATCCACAAATAGATTTATGAATCACAACTCCACATAAACCGAGACAGACAATTAGACAAACCTCATAGGCATAACTAGTTGTACAGTCAAAAGGGACACATACATCTTTATGAGAATATCATGCAAAATGTATGTATTATAATTTAAACTAAAAAAAAGAATGCTGCAACTATTTATACAACTTTCAAGTAAACATTTTCACAGAACTGTTTTTGAGAAATATTAGAGGGCTCACTGAATTGAAAGAACTGAAAGGAAACTTCATATTAAGTTCCCACATTTAGTGCAGAAGCAGGTCACTTACCAAAAGGGTAAACAGCCATGAAAACAGGCCCTTTGGTGCCAAAGGGTGCTTATTTGGCCATCTGCCGTCACAACATGACAAAAAGCCTGGATAAATCCCAGAATTGCACTACAAAGCATTTACTGGGAAGGCAGACAATACATGACATTCAGCTAAATATGCAGTAATATTAGGCAATTAGTAGATGACTGACAAATATAGGCTACAGCGGGAAATTTTCTAATTTTCCGCTCTGACGCTTAAGACGCCTAGAGACTGGACCGCTATCTCTGATCCAGTGTTAATTTATTGCCACATTATGTTTTTTTGTTTCCTCTTAAACAACTTCCAATGAGAGGTTAACATAGCAGATTTGTTTACTGGTATGAAAATCTGGTTCATCTACATATAACAGCTTTTTGTCCCGTCCTGGGATTCTAGCTGAAGACATGTGCTTCATCTTGCTGCCATGTGTATCAGGCTGAGACCAAGCACTGCATCTATGAGCCCTCTCACACTACACCTACAGTCCTGACATCACTACTGCACCGCTCTGCCGCAGAGGCTGTTCCTTAGCAACCAGCTCGGGGAACCATGTCACCATAGAAACCACCGGGGGGGCAGGAGGGGGACGACTCATATTTGGTGATAAGAATACTATCATAAAGTTAACACAACTATTCATGAATAGATTTAGCTAAACAGAGCAGCCAATTTGCATTTTTATGTGCGGTTGTCATTCACATACTTTCCACCAGCCCACAGATAAAGTAACCACATCCTTTAAATGCTGCAACATCTACAGGAATGTTAATCAGTGTAATTTATGAGTGCAGTGTTCGGAAAATTAGAATGATAAAAATCACAGAAGTACAATCATATCAATAATGGCTTTTCAGAAAGTTATATTCAAATGTATATAAAACAAAGAACACTATCTTTAAACATAAGACAGTTCATTATTGTGGAAACAACTTACTAAATCCCATTTCTTGAGTGTTATAATCTCACTAAGTGGATACCAATTTAATAGTGCACTACTGTTGGTAGGAATATGAGACAGAGTCCTGGAAACCTACTTCTCATAATACATTTAGCAAATATTCCCAGTTGACTTTGGGCCTGTTGGGCTTTGGGTAAGGAGGCAATTCTCAGAGACGTGAGTGAATAACGGAGTATGTGCTCACTATTGTCAGCAGCAAAGTTATTTTTCTTCTATAACCCTAAAATTCACCTAGATACCCTAGATGATCTATGGTTGTGTTGGCTGAAAAATATATACCCAGACTCTATTTAATAGAGGGAGAATGGAGAGACTATTGAAACAAACAGCAGAATGCTCTTTTTTTAACTAATTCATCAAGGTAATGAAGTCAGCCATGCTGTGCACATATACACAAAAGGTCATGCCATTTTCTTGAGTTGAGTCCAGCAAAAGCATCTTACCCTCTTCACTTCCATCTAGTCAATTAATGTAATGATGCAGGGCAAATAATTGCACTCTCTCACATGTCAAGCACTTTGGGCTCCAGCTGCTTTTTTCCTGAGCTCACAAACACTAAGAGCTGCAGTGCTTTAGTTTTAAAGAAGCATACCAAAGAGCTTGTATATGTGAATTTGACTGTCTTACAAAAACAGTTCATAATGAATCACTATCTTTAAACAATTATGATTCCTTGCAACCTTACAGCATTTAGGGTGAAATAAGCATAGACTTAGTTGTTTATTAGTGAATTTTAACCTGCGACTTTGAGTGTTTCATGTGAACTTTGTACAACTATGTGCGACTGTGCATTATTCAGCTGGCAAATAGTAAGTTTAGTGCTTGCTCACTAGGCCAAAGAACATAAACACATATAGACAAGAGGCAGGAAAGTCAAATAAGTTCAGATTCTGTCTTGTAGTTTAGAGATCTTTTGTGTCAAAAACTTATGCTGCATTTGTACAAAAACGTTAGTGAAAACACCTACCATCTTGCCATCGACAGTGTATAGCCTCTTGACGACTCCACTGTCCAGCTTAATGGCATCTGTGACATCAGTCATGACTTGCTCAAAGGAGTGTGCGGTCTTCTTGTTTAGCAAGATCCGTATGGCCTTCCGGGGCTTTACCCCACTGCGGATAATGGTTACCAGTTTGGGTTTTATGAAGTCCTTGTTCTCCCTTGTTTCTGGGGATCCAGCCTTGGCACTGCCCAGGGACGATGGGTCACGTGTGGACGCAGCAGTTCTAGCACCGACTGACCAATTGGGATTGACATTCTTTGTGTAATCCAGCTTCTTGAAGGGTTCTATGGATGCACAAACATAGCTCTCTCCTGCAGAAAATCCCAGACATGTTAGTTTTCCATTTGCCTGCAAATATTAGCTGAAACACTCTTGAGAGATAACAAGCAAAGAATACATGATAGTGTGAAACAAGCTTTACTGTACTGAGGGGATCATGCATTTTGTTTATTTAAATCTGCAGTAGCTGGTCTAATTCAGTGGATTTACAGACATAAGTAAAGGCAAAGACATACTGGAACACCTTTACAAAACTTGCTTACCTTCCACCAGCTGGTCCATGCTGGTGATCTTTGTTACCCCATCTATGCTGTATATGGTCCTCACCCCTTGGGGCAAGTTGACATTATCTGACAAACATCGTGTGAGGTCAGCTAGGAGTGCCTCTAAAGACCTAAACCTCTCCTGAGAAATGGCATACACAATCCCCTTAAAGTAGCGGTCCCCATTGCGGTAGAAGCGAATCTTCTTGGCCTTCTTTTCTGAGGTCAGTGCTTGCAGTGTCCTGGTTCTGTACAGGCTACAGTGAGCGCTGTGAGTGGGACTGGGAAGCCCATTCCCTCTTGAACCCCGCCGGGTGTATCTCTGAGCCTTGTCCCGCTCATCAAAGTGCTCCAGCTCCATGGCCATGCAATGGTTTCACACCCTAAATCATATAAGACGGATATCAGCTGTGTGAATAAGGTGTTCAGCTTTAGACCAGAACGAGTAGGATTCCAGTCAGTTTAGCTGTTAATAGTAGTAATAGTGCTCATGTTGCTACTGCTGCTAGTAGACAGATTATGAAGTAACATGTCACACCCATTTTGTGCTCCTGGTGTGACTCAACTGAATCTTTATAGTCTTTATAGCTTATAAAAATCACATGCATTTACTGTCACTAACACAACATCATGTGTTAAACCAGATAAAATCTTATTTCAAAAGGTTATCAGTAAAACAGTCCAATCAAATAGCAGGAAAATGGTGAAGAGCATATGGCTATTTGTGTTATGGTGCAATCTGTCTTACCTTTGCAGTGAGGGGTAGATGGAAGGAAATGTGGATCTGTAAGAGGAAATGATCCCAATGAATCATGTATTGGTTTAAAGCCTTGGATGAACCATGCGTCCCTTTGTTGCCCTTGTGATGATGCTGAGGCTGAGTGCCGTGTGTCTCCGCGGTGTGTTCACATGCAGAGAGGAGGCAGGGCTGTAGCCGGTGTCCTCCACCCTCCCCTACTCCTCTGCCATTGCAGTGATTTACACCGGACCGCTCGGGTGTCAGCCCCGCTCGTGCACGATCCAATCAGTGCGTGCGGACTCACAGGATAACGGCGTGTGCGCGTTCGCGTGAGGGAAACCTGCTATACCTGAGGTGTCAAATATACAAAAAAAAAACGACCCTCAGGAGGAATTTATAAAGTAAAATTCACATTCATTGCGCTAAATGTGCACACCAGCATCCAAATATTATTGTTTTTAAAGCCTTTTTTTCAATTATTTAGACAATTTAAAGAACATTATAAACTCTAAAGCAAATAAAATGAAAAAACTATGTCAAGAATATAATCTTACTTAATTTGTATAATTACTATTTTATACATCGAGCTTTTTATTTTATTTTTTTTATTATTTATTTTTACTTACATTTGTTTATATATTTAAAATGTAAAATATATTGTGAAAAGTGATTTTTTTTGGTCCTATTTTGATGTAGACTATTATGTATATATACTGTTCAATTGTTCATTGTTCAATAAAAACCAAAAAAAAAAAAAGGATTAATTTTTAAAGTGCTAGGGATGTAACAATTACCGGTATAATGATAAACCGTGGTAAAATTGCAGACGGTTAGTATTACCATTTAAATTCTAATTATCATGATAACCGTGTTTGATTACTGCACTTTTAGAGGAAAAAACCCTATGTAAAGATATGCTTTAATATTTGAGTATTGTTTTCATTTATTACAATTTTGATTTTATATCCCTAATATTTGGAACCAATATTCACTTTTTAAGTCTTTAAAAAGGTTTGTTAAGCATCTTTGTGTTATTTATGCAATAAATTATATATACTTTTCAAATCGGATTTTATATATTTTTTTGTTTTCTGGCCTTTTATGTTTTTATAGTAGGTTAAAGTGAAAAAATAATGGACAGATGAGATAGATGAAGAAAAGATACCAAACATGAGTATAGTAAACATTTGTTTATATAGTATATAAAGACAAAATCAAAAGGACTGAAAAACGGACAAAATAGGCTCAGACCACTAAAGGCTAATATTTGAATGTTTCTGCCACAGACGGTACATTATACCTTTTTTATCTATCTATCTATCTATCTATCTATCTATCTATCTATCTATCTATCTATCTATCTATCTATCTATCTATCTATCTATCTATCTATCTATCTATCTATCTATCTATCTATCTAAATACAACTTGGTTAAATTATTTCAGTGTGTGTATTAGTACTTTTTGAACATTTTAGCACAATTTCAATAATACCACGATAATAATGATAACCGTGATAATTTTAGTCACAATAACCGTGATATGAAATTTTCATATCGTTACGTCCCTATAAAGTGCAAAACTTACACAGAAGAATACTTAATACTATTTTTCAATTCCAGGTGCTTCTTACTAAACGTTTTGTGCCGTTGTATATCCACTGTTAATGTACATGTGTAAATGATAAGCTGTGGTATAATAGTTGAAATTTACTTCTTTTTCTGTACTTCGGTACCCAATTTAGATCAAATTTAAAGACATTTTTCTGTACACGTTTGTAAAAGTGTAAATCGAAGGACAATGGAGCGGTTATTGTACCAGAATGACTACTGTCATTAGTTTTACGGAGCCCTAAAGTGTTACTTATTTTTGTTTAAATAAGGGCTAATACTCACACTACCCTGCAGAAAATGATTACATCCTCACAAAAACATTTACACACCAAAAAAATACCTTTCCTGTCCGGTTCTTTAGCAGGTGTTTAACGTCCTCCACCAGCCCATGCTAATTTACATTAGCTAGCTAACTCAGTGTATGCTAAGTTAGCTAGCTTTGTTCGCTAAGACTAGTTAGTTGACTAATGGAAAAAGTGAGGATAAAACTAATAAAACAAACCTTAAAAATTCAAACTTTTTTTTTTTTTTGCATAGATATTTGTTAGTTATACAATAAAGTTACAGCTGTTGTGCCAAAAACTGCTCCCCCTTTCTCAGTCAGCCATGAAGAGGACAATATTGGTGTTTTTTTTTTGTTTGTTTGTTTTTTTTTGTCAGTTTAATATTAAAGAATGTGCAAACTGTGAGGATATAAAACTTTTCCAAAGTTAAATCTTAGAAAGACAACACACAAAATATATAACAATAAAAACAGATACCGCCGAAAACTACATCTGGGCTGGGGATGTAGTTTTCGGCAGGGAGCAGGATTCGGCACCGGGTACTGCCGAAAACTGCAACCCCCATCAGAATAAGCTTGCGAAGCTAAAGGAGTGAAATGACTTTAGCAGCTCATATTTGGAGCTATTCTGATTAGGTAGGGTGAATTTGGCGCACATTGTTCTCTTCATGGCTGACTTAGGAAGGAGGACCTGTTTTCGGCAGCTGCTGCACGTTGCAGTTTTCGCCAGGGAGTCGAATTAGGCACAACACCTACAGGGTGGGGAAGCAAAATTTACAACATTTTGAGGCAGGGATTGAAAGACAGTGTATGACCAATTAGTTTATTGAAAGTCATGAGAATTTATTTGCCACAAGAAAATTTACATAATAGAGAATATTTTTATTCTATGTGTCCTCCTTCTTTCTCAATAACTGCCTTCACACGCTTCCTGAAACTTGTGCAAGTGTTCCTCAAATATTCGGGTGACAACTTCTCCCATTCTTCTTTAATAGTATCTTTAAGAAAGTTGACATTGCTGTGTGATGTTCTATTGGTAGCATGTTCTAAAACGCCCCAAATAGCAGAATCCAGAGGGTTTAGATCTGGGCTAGAAGGCGGCCATAAACATGATTCCCAAAATTGCTAAAGTTGGATTTGTTGCTGTTGTCAACAAGTGTTTTGGTGTTCTTGTGTAAGATTTTAACTTCAAATCATATTTTACTGCATTTCTAACAGTCTTGTTGTCTACCTCAAGTTCAATTGCCATTTTTCTCATGGATTTGGTTGGATCCTTTAGGATTTTGGATTTGAGAGCTTTAATAAAAGCTTTGGTACGTTTTTTGTTGCTTCCTCCACTTCCAGACTTTCTCGTAATAGTTTTGCTCATAGTCATTCTCTTCTTTCCATTATAAACAGTCTTTATGGACACTCCAACTATTTTTGAAATCTCCTTTGGTGTGACGAGTGCATTCAGCAAATCACACACTCTTTGACGTTTGCTTTCCTGATTACTCATATGGGCAAAAGTTTCTGAAAAGGTATGGATAATAGTGTTAGGTATGATTATGACATCAATATATGTTTGGTTTCAAAACAATTGACGTAGTGCCTGCTGAGAAAAAACAACTAAATGTTCATTGTAAATTTTGCTTCCCCACCCTGTATATATCTGAAATCCATAACCAGAGGAGCAATAACAGCCTTACCTTTGTAGAGAACTGTAGGTGTAGGTGGAGCTGATAATTGGTTGTTAGATGTCAAAATACACATTCCTAATGTAAATACAGGGTGGGGAAGCAAAATTTACAATGAACATTTAGTTGTTTTTTCTCAGCAGGCACTACGTCAATTGTTTTGAAACCAAACATATATTGATGTCATAATCATACCTAACACTATTATCCATACCTTTTCAGAAACTTTTGCCCATATGAGTAATCAGGAAAGCAAACGTCAAAGAGTGTGTGATTTGCTGAATGCACTCGTCACACCAAAGGAGATTTCAAAAATAGTTGGAGTGTCCATAAAGACTGTTTATAATGGAAAGAAGAGAATGACTATGAGCAAAACTATTACGAGAAAGTCTGGAAGATACTATTAAAGAAGAATGGGAGAAGTTGTCACCCCAATCTTTGAGGAACACTTGCACAAGTTTCAGGAAGCGTGTGAAGGCAGTTACTGAGAAAGAAGGAGGACACATAGAATAAAAACATTTTCTATTATGTCAGTTTTCTTGTGGCAAATAAATTCTCATGACTTTCAATAAACTAACTGGTCATACACTGTCTTTCAATCCCTGCCTCAAAATATTGTAAATTTTGCTTCTCCACCCTGTAATAATAATAATAATAATAATAATAATAATAATAATAATAATAATAATAATAATAATAATAATAATAATAATAATAATACAAGAAACACATTTTAATGTATCATTTAAAAGACAGCAAAAGATAACAGGAAAATCTAACATTTATCCATAAAGGGCACATATCAGGTCACAGAAATTATTAACCTGATTCAGGGTTTTGTTGAGCTATGAGGTAAACTGGTTGGTTTAATCTTCCAATGTCAAACATTTAGTTTATTAATGGGCCTTCATCCAGCTGGCCCACTAAAGCTCAATCCACTTATCCTCACTTTGGGAAGGTTCATTTTTAAAATGTCTCTATTTGCTGACCGAAGTGTTCAAATAAACTTTGTAATCTAATATATAACTTACTTACAAACTTTGAAAAGTAATCTATTGTATAACATTTGGATTAGGTAAGGACTTAAACAAAATCACCATAATTAAAAAAAAAAAAAAAAAAGAAGAAGAAGAATATCACATATAACATAACAATTTAAGAATTTTAATTTGAATTCATCATCTCTATTGAAAAATCATCTTTTTTAAATAATTCAATAGGATTTGCATGGACATAACATCTGTGTTTTCCCTCTAGGTTCAAGAATAAGCTTAGACATGGATCTGAAGTAAAGTTGTCCTTCCTCTAAAACTGACACTTCCATTTTTATTGGCTACAAACACATATATAACCTTCTACTTTTACTGGTCAGTCACAGCATCCAGTTCAATATCACCATAATCCACCTCATCTTCCTGAGGGAGAGGTTATCCACAGAGACACCATTAAAGGGACATATACTGTATTATTTTAGCTGTACAAAAAAGCTTGTTTGTTTCTGTTTTTTGCATGTTTTCATAGGCAAAAAAAAAAAGTACAGGACATGAAAAACAAAACAAAAGAACACAAAGTGGTAGAAGCTAATGCCACAGAATTATTAAAGACTAGGGAAGTTATTCTTTATAATGTATTATTAATGCAAAAGCAAAACCTCCAGAGAAACACATCACTGAAAGCAATGACAGTTGGTAGAAAGGGAGCTGAAGGGTTTATTATTTACTGTTGTACTGACAATGCCTTGTCATCATGAAAAAACAATTGTCAAATGAATTAAATGTCGGTCGGTCGGTTGGTCGGTCAGTCTAGAATAATCAGCCCACTAATGGATCAAATACTTCAACACTGTTGGTGGACTCAGCTGCTCCTGTGGACAAAAGCTGTTAAAATGCCATAGAATGATTTCCCTCTGCTGAATAAATCAAACCTCAGGATTAATGGGTCCTACTTCATGTGGCTTTACATCAGCTATGATTAACTCAGCTGTTCCATCTGTGGTTAGCCTGTCCTCTGAGATATTTGACCAACCCTACATGTCTCTTGAAGACGTTTAATCTACAAGTGATTTTCCCATTTAAAAGCGTTTAACTCATAAAGACCCAGTGCTAATTTTGTGGCATTTTTTCCTCTGTACTTAACCTGTTTTAAGTGATTTATCACCATTTATATTATCCTCTGTATTTTGCATTTTTCAGTGTGAATCAGGTATTTTTTCTGTATATTCAATTGTCTGATCATGTAGATCAGGGGTGTCAAACATGCGGCCCGGGGGCCAAATGCAGCCCGCCAAAGGGTTCAATCTGGCCCACAGGATGACTTTGCAAAGTGCAGGAGATATTAACAGTTAAGGGTGTTGAACTCAAAAATAATAGCATAATAACCTAGAAATAATGACTCCAAATGTTCTTCTTGGTTTAATGTGAGAAAAATAATATGATGTTA
Organism: Sphaeramia orbicularis; assembly: GCF_902148855.1. Lineage (NCBI taxonomy): Eukaryota > Metazoa > Chordata > Actinopteri > Kurtiformes > Apogonidae > Sphaeramia > Sphaeramia orbicularis. The sequence goes on from NC_043969.1 coordinate 35,060,795, forward strand.
TGCCTATAAATAATGGCAACTCCAATTTCCTCTCTTTGACTTATTGCAAAGAACATTAAACTCTGATATCCTTAAATAATAAAACGCCAATAACCTGAACAAATGTGAACAATCTGAAATGTCTAAAGAAAAATACATGTAATTTTAACAATATTCTGCCTGTTTAGTGTCTTTGTAGATCTGATCTGTAATGCACATGTAGAAATCATAAGTTGAGGCAGAATATTGATAAAATTTTTCTTATTATTTCTTCTTATTTTTCTTCCGAAATTTATTTTTTTTCAGGTTATTCATATCTTTTTTGTTTGGATAGTTTGTAAAATGCAAATGATTTCATAATTTAATCTTATTTTTTGCATAGAAAAAATTTGGAGTTGTCATTATTTATTGGTTATTATGCTATTATTTTACTGGTCCGGCCCACTGGAGATTAAACTGGGCTGAATGTGGCCCTTGAAAGAAAATGAGTTTGACACCCCTGATGCAGATGTTCATGAAACACCACAGTAAATTCAAAGATTATTTTACAGCAGAGAAAACTGAAAAAAAAAAAGTGACTTTTTCAAGAAGGATATCAATGACTGAACATAAAACAAGCATCTACAATTTCTGTCATTGATCCAATTCTGTTGCAGAGCAGGATAGAAATTTAAAAAAGCTTTTTTTTTTTTTTGGTTATTATTAGTACAAAACGTTTTCATGACTTTATTACATGGACATATAAATCCAGAATAAGACATACTTGACATATCACACTATGTATAAAATCCGTTATAACAAAATAAAATTGCACCAAATAACAAAAGTCTGTGGCTGTTATCAATGATCAAATTATGGTAGAGCTACAGTAGCTTAAATGCATGACTTATTGTAGTGTAATTTCCTTAGTAGAACGCTTCCAAGGTACATCTGTGTCACATTTTACACACACATCTGTACATTGAACTATCTTACCAGTGAAAGCTATCATGCTTGTTTCACTGCTTATGACATTCTCGAACACAGAGAAGAGAATGAAAATGTACAGAGATCCAGCAGGGAGAGATGAGATGGTGCGAGTTCCTGCTCCGTCTCTGACTGGTGCACAATTAAACTTGAATTCAATTTCTTCCTAAAACTCGAATTGCATTTCACTGTAGTAATGTTGCATGTTATATGGAAATAAAACCCATTCAATATAATGTAAGGAATTCAAAATCTTAATACACTGCACAACACTTCGTAAAATGTTTTATTTGGTGATCAGTTTTTAGTATTTCAAGTAGGAAAGCATTAATATAGGACTACAGAAGAGCCTGATATTACATTCAACTGCTGCAAACTTAAAGCTGAAGTGTATGAAACAAAGCAGATCCCTTGACTGTAAAAGAACAAAACACAGCTGGTGTGAGACAAAACCAGAATCACACTTCCAAAATTCACATTTCCTAAAGTATTACACATTCAAATGGTGAAATCTAGATATCTGTTATAAATAAAAATCTGCACATTTTGAAAATATATCTATGCTCTTAACAGTAATAGTAATAGACAGCACTGCAGATTGTAGTACGGTTAACATGATTACAGTTATTTTTACTGAGTTAGACGAAGCAGAAACAGAGTTAATATTTTAGTAAGCATCGCTGATACAAACAACAACCTCCAAGTATCTGAAAACCCAACAAAAATACAAGGGCAGTGGAAGTATTTTAACATAATTTGATTTTTTCTATAATTTTATATTTTTATATATATATATATATATATATAGGCACAGTAGTCAGTCAGTAATTGTATTTTAGACACCACAGGAAAACCAGCAGTATATGAATACAGTACATGTTATATATTATACCTTTTATATACATATTATAACACACTATTTATTATTAACTGAAGGCAATAAACTGCACTTCCTGTAAAGGACAGGAAAAACTAACATACATTCTGTAGATGCTCTATGAAGTTTACCTTAGTCATTGATGGAGTGCTTGTTTTGACACAAGTGGCAGTTTTTAAATAAATGATCATAATTTGGTTGAAAATCACAGACTCCCCAACCAATCTGCACAATCACTTTATAACCACAGTTGCTGTTTTTGTTCTATAATCTGATGGTCCTCTGACACTAGGTCCACTTTTCCTTCTTTTTTGTAAAGCTTAAAGTGCTTGTGAACTGTATCAAACTGTAAAATATGCATATAACAGTTCTTGTCTTATAAATATATAATGAGTTATAAATAAAGATGGTAAATATAGATTTATTTGATAGAAGAATACCAGTTATTTTTAAGGCGATGCTAAGGTGGATAGGTAGGGCACAATCGGTTATTTTCCAGATTTCTCCACTTGCTTCCCGTTCTCTGGATTGTCTTGGAGCTTGTGTTCTTCCAGGATGGCCTGCGCCGTTTGCCTGCCAGTCCTTTTCACCACAGCTTTAACCCCCAGGTTGTCAATATTGAAGGCAGTGATTCCAACATTAATGGCAGAATTGACGGCGTGGTCCGTGGCTTGTCCTGCTGCAGCCCCGTACCTTCATTAGAAGTCAAATTGAGTGAGAGGTCAGAGCGAGAGGTCAGAGTGAGAGGCGATATAAAGTGGATTTTAGAAGAATTAATGTGAAGTGCAAGGATCGTAAAGATGCCATGCTGCATGTGAATTACAAGGAGAGGATTAGGATTATAACATGCAAAGTGCAGACATTTATGACTGAGAATCAAAATCAGCGTAAATGGGCCATTTGGATGCAATCTTTCATCACAGGATTTACACCTTTTCATCCAACCTCATTAAAGGTGCGGGAGACTTTCGTGACCAATTTTTCATCAAATCTGTAAAACCCCAGTCATATCCTCAGTATCATGAATCCGTAATGACTCCGTCCTTTCTGTGATTACTCACCTGAATCTCATGCATTATGGTGAATAATTTCGAAGTGCCGTCCACCATAAACAAACCATGTGTTTACAGACAGAGCTGGGAGGTAACTCGGGTATCTTCGGAATTTTGGTGCGATGTGCATTGTGGGAAAGGGAGGTTCACGCAACCAGCAGCAGCGCAACCATATGGTATTATATGGATGAAACAAATACAACACGGAAACGGCTGAAACGCGGAAACAGCTGGAGGAATATGCATAGAGGGAAGGGAGCTCCTGCCGTTTCCGCGTCATGTCTGTAGCAGCTGCCACTGTCAGGTGGCTGCACAAACCTCCCTTTCCCACAATGCACATTGTGACAAAATTCCGAAGATGCCTGAGTTACCTCCCGGCTCTGTTTGTAAACATGTTTTTTTTGTTTGTTTTTTTATGGTGGATGGCACTTAAAAATTGTTCACCGTAATGCAAGAGATTCAGGTGAGCAATCACAGAAAGGCTTACAGATTCGTGATACTTAGGCTACGACTGAGGTTTTAGAGATTTGATGAAAAATTGGTCACGAAAGTCTCCCGCACCTTTAACGTCACTTGCGATACTGTAGTTTTTCTGGAATACTCAGCTGAAAATAAATTGACAGCACATATTCTTGGCTAATGCAGTGAATTCATTGCCTGGCAATTTATGATGCCTCGAAACAAAGATGAAAAATGCTTTAAATCCTACATTGGATTGAGGATAAATCGAAGATTTTGTCTCACAGTACATAACACTGTAACTGAAAACCCCACAGAAATCAATACTCAATTATATTTACATAAAGAATTGGTTCAGTGTGTACCATAATGAACAGTCGGGCACAAATTACTGATGAAATTCTCTTTAGAAACCAGTGAAATCAGAGAAAGCATCACCATTGTGTACTATTTAAAGGGAAAGGGTAGTGGATCGGTACAGCATAAATTACTCAAGTGTGCTTTGTGCAAGAATTAAACCATTCAATGTATGTCATGCTTTTGATTAGTAGTATAAAGCATTAACCAGATGAGTACAATTAGGAAAAAGTACACTTCTTCTCATTAGGTGGGTCAAAGACGTTTTGTAGACCCCTAAATCTGAAAAGCAAATTGAAGAGGAAAATATAGTAAGTGAGTGCACATTTGGTTTTGTTTGTATAATGCAAAAGTCACTTGCAAAATACACAACAAAAACCTGTTCAGCGTGCAGTGTTGAGCACAAATTTGCAGAGCTGTATTTTACATTTCACCAGCAACTGACAGTGTTTTTTAGTGTTCAACAGAGGATGCAGGACTTACTTATGTTTTACTGTTGTGACCGTTTCTGATGCTACACTCGTAGTTATGTTCTTCGCTGCAACTTCCAAACCAGTCCACATCGTTGCAAATCCTGGGGAGAAACACAAGTTCACATTTAGTTCTATGTATCAAACAAACTTCCTCAGACCCAAAAAAAAAAAAACCAAACAAACAAAAAAAAAAAAAGCAGGCGTGTTTTACCTTGCACTCCGCTGGCAGCCACCACCATGGCTCCGTCAATGTTAGAACGTCCATCCTTGTCTTTTCTCATAGACTCTGGGATCAGCTTTCCTCCGTGTTTTTTCACATGTGGAGCCAACTCGCGGCCCACACAACCAGCGACAGCACACACTCCGTCAACTGAAGGAACAAAGTAAAGCTCCATTAAAGACCCACCACCGCAAAATACACACAGTTAGGTTAAACATGCCCAGTGAGAACAACTTAGTACCTAGAAACTGGCTGACTTTGACCGCTCCCCCTGTTGCTTGCTTGGCGACATGGAGGCCTTTGGTGACTGTGGGGCTCACGTGGGCGGGTTTGTCTTCAGGGGTGATGTGTTCTCGGAGTTTAGACGCTCCCTTGTGGATGGCTTTGCCTGTCAACTCGGCTCCTTTAACCAGGCCCCAACTTAACCAGGATGCGCCTGAGGGGATAGGGTTAGGGTAGGGACAGGTGTACACACGGATGTTCATGTTACAGTCTCTAGCACAGTGTTTTTCAACTGTGGGGTCTCCTGGAATTCCAATGGGGTCACCTGAAATTTCTAGTAATTGATAATAATTAAAAAAAAAAAAAAAAAAAATACTAAGAAAAAAATATATGGTGAGTTGAGACAATTACAATACATAAAAAACATGATAAACTCTGAAGCTGAAACTGAAGCTCTGTGGTACTGTTGATCTTTCAAATGTTCATTGTGGTCGGTTTCAGATGCTGCAGCTCTTTCATAATTCATAGTTTGAGTTATTGTTTGTTTAGTATTAATTTGCAGCCTTGTAAATCCAAGCTGGACTGACTGTACATATCCTGACCAAGGAAAATAAAATTCTCACTTATTGCAGTAATCTACACCTGGCTTTTCTGGCTCCGTTCATAATAATATACATTATATAGACTAAATGTCATCTAAAATTAACGTTTATTTACAACATAGTATAGCAAATTATTACATGATCAAAAACAAATTAATTTCAGCAAAAAAAAAAAAAAAAGTCTGTTTTGAATGTGTCAGGTCCCCAGAAATTTTGTGATGTTAAAATGGGGTCACGAGTCACAAAAAGGTTGGGAACCGCTGCTCTAGCATTTCTAAACTACACTCAGGTAGGACAAGGAGGTCAAAGGGTGACTGTGGACAAAGGTCAGATCAGTAAAACATGATACATTTTAATTTAACCCTTTAGATTACCAGTTGTATTCTTTGTTTCCAGGACTGTATTTGGGGACCAGATAGGTGATTTTAAACATCTGTAGTAGCTGGTGTCACCAAGAGTGGACAATACAGTAAAACCTCACAGTACAAGTTATTTACTTTATGAGCCACGGCTTGTGATAATTTTTGTCTTGAAATACGAGTGGAAATCCGCAGTGTGAGCAACCTTCATATTAGCCGCTACTAGTAAGTACGGAGCTCGCACATGCTCCCCCCAACAGGAGCAGTCTCCACTGGCTCAGTTCACATGTTCACTGCAGTAGTCAACCCTGCCAGAAATAAAAACATGAATGAATTTTTCCAGGTTGGTTTTTGACATGAAGTCCATGAGTTCTGCTGTATTATAATGTATAATATAAAGTGGATCTTGTTATTGCTTTAATGTAGCTTTTAATAGTAAAAGTCAGCCATAACACTGATCTAATTTCATACTTGGGAATTTCATTTAACTTAATTGTGCCTACAGATGACTATTAACTTAATGCATCTTGTTAAGATAACATAACCCTTTAGTTTCACGACAGGGAAAAAGCAGCAATACAGTAGCATAAGGAATAGTAAGAAAAATATTTAAGTACAAAATATTCTCAACAAAACTGTAATAAAAAAGGTAAAGTGTGAAGCATAAAAAATACGACTGCTGGATTTTGTAATTACCATATGCATCTCAAAAAACTACAGCCAAACTCAAGGATTTCATAAAAAACAGGTCATTCACACTTATTTGCTGCAGGATTTTCCAGTGCAGTGGTCTTTTGGCAGAGCTTCCCAAAAACACTAGCAAAAGTCTGTTGTTTAGTCAAAATGCATATTCAAATAGTTTGTAATTACTGCCACGATGTGTAAAAAATATAAATACATATATTTATAGTGCAAACTGCAGGTAAGCTGTGGATTATAAAAAGCTACAAATGAGTACAAAATGCAGGAATTATTACACAATAAGGTAAAAATTCCTCATATTTTGTTGAATTACTGCACAAAATAATGTTTTACATGATGAAACATTTAAATTGATAAGGTCATATGTGCCACTGAGAAGTTTTTTACCTTCAAAAAAAACTTTCTGTAAACGTAATCAAGTACAGCTAGAAGAAGTGTGTGGACACAAAAGATAATAGATGTTGACAAAATGACCTACAGTTGAGGAAAAAATTATTAGACCATCAAAAGTCATCAGAAACAATGGTTATGCAATCAAGTACTAACTCCTGTGTGTATCATGTGACTAAAACAGACAGAAAAGAAAACATGGAATGCCTAAAAGCACAGTTTTTGTCAGTACAACGCCATAGATATTGATGTAAGAACTGAAATGGTTTTAGTTATTATCAACAAAACCATGGAAAATGGTTAGATATCAGCCCTGAAATTAAAATCTTATGAGCTACTTTTGTTGTTATCATTATATTTGTCCAAACAAATGTACCTTTAGTTGTACCAGGCATCAAAATGAACAAGAAACTGAAGAAAACAAGAATGGTCTAATAATTTTTTCCATGACTGTATACCTGACTTTAAACCACCAGGGCATCAGAGTCAACCTATGAACCTTTGACCCAACCCTTTTCTAAGAACATGTCATGTAAAAAAAAATGTGGCGTAAACATACCTGTCAGGATCCCACTAGCCACTTTTTCACTCCACTCTGGGAGGGTCTTATCCTCCTCAGCCCCCTCCTCTGATGCCTCCCCAGATGGCGTTGGGGCTGTCCCTTCAGCCGGAGCAATGGGCACCTTCTGACTGAGATTAATGGTGTCTGCAGCTTCATCTGGAGCCTGATCATATAGACACATGGAAAATGTAAAAGTTTGAACCAATTCAAAGGATATTTGTGACTCTAAATCTTTCTACTTCTGGTCTGTGTTCATTGTACACATCTGTGCTACGACGTTCAACTCCGATAAAGCACTCTGTTCACACAATAGCTCTTCTTCTTACTCTGTGCCTTTCAGTACAACACACTGTTTGTCACAGCAGACTGCCATTTTAAAAAGTCTCAACGCCCCCACAAACAGTCTTCCTTTGTGCTGAAAACACCAAAACTTCACTTGCCCCAAAAAAACAACTCAAAAGTGCCTACTACTCGGTGACGGGGAAACAGGTCCATCAGAGGTGATGACTAGCCTCACCGCATACTTCAGAAATGACCTTGTTTGGCATCCATCTGAGCCAGCGTCTCCATCTCTGTCATGATTGAACTGGCACTAGTCTTTCAGCTAAAGCCCTGTGGTTGTTCTAATGGCCAAACATAAGAGCATTAGATCTAATTACTGCTCCTCACCTGTCTGACTCAAATCCCTCCACTGCTGAGACAGGGACAAGAGAAGTGTGCCAGCTCAGAGGGAAGCAGGAGCAGGAGCACCAGACCAAAAACAGCGAAAAGATCCTTGACACATTAAGTAAGCAGTGACTGGAAGCTTTTTAATTGGATGCATTATTTTAATACCTGTAGTGTTCCGTATGCTTGTACAATTTGTTTGTGATTATTAATGCTGTGTGGTTGAGAGCATTTGAGGACCAAATATCCAAATCACAAATGAACAATTACACATCTCCAGCATATGGCACAATCTTCATCTCATTATATACATGATTGATAATTACTATTTCTATGATGAACTGATTTGGATGACCAGCAATCCAGGCTCTTGTGTGAGAAAAATACACTGATTTGTGTCATAAACAATAGCAGCTGTGGCTTAGGTTTATTTCTCTTTCATGAATATCATGGAAGAATAAAAATATGAAATGGGAGTTTGTGTTTTTAAAGACACCTTCTATATCAGTGGTTCCCAGTCTTTTTTAGCTCGTGACATCATTTTAACATCACAAATTTCTGGCGACCCCAGACATTCAAAATGGAAACTTTTTGTCTTTTGCTAAAATTATTTTGTTTTTGATCATGTAATAGTTTGTTATACTATGTTGCAAATAAAAGTTAATTTTCGATGATATTTAGGCTATATAATGTATTATATACATACATATACTCTGCTCGGTCTGGTTTTCTGACTGCGACTGTGTCCGGGCAGGTTGAAGCATAATAATGCATACGGTCACATGATCGGGTCCATCAAGATATGCCCTCTCAGATATTATATCCTGCATTTTATTTGAACTTGATTTTTATTAGGAAAAGTGTGAGGTGTTTTAATTAGAATGAAATCTATATTGAATCATTAAAAATTATTTTTATTAGTAATTTATTTTTATCAAGTACTAGAAATTTCAGGTGACCCCATTTGAATTCCAGGTGACCCCAAGGTTGAAAAACACTGCTCTATATTATTTATTGTAAGATATAATAAAACTACTGAATTGTAATTGGAGTTTGATCTATTTCGTCCTTAAAAGAGTCTTTTATCTGCTCAGCACTACATTTTTCCTGCTTCCCTAAAATTCAACTTTAATCCTTTTGCACTAATGGCTTCAGGTTTCCACATCACCCTTTTGAAAGTTGCAAAAGAGATCTTATCTGACTGCAAAATGTTTGTGATGTCGCAAATCCTGGTAGTAGGCCTGTCCCCTCAATTCATATTTTTGATGAGTAAAGCCAAATAATTGTCCGATCAGCAAATTACAAAGGGAAAAATTCCAAATGTACTAGTTCACTGTAAAACCTCAGAGAAATAGAAAAAAAGAAAGAAAAAAAAAAGCACTAAATACAGATGCATCTTCTCTTATATGTCTGTAGTATCAAAGGCAGCATAGTGCTCTAAGTAACTGTAAAACTTGTGGTTTCAAGTGCTTCTAAACATACATTTTACATGAAAACCGTATAAAAGATGCAGAATCAAGTGGAGGCTGGCCTTTACCTGAATCTACCTGCTACAAAATAGAGGCTATTTGCATTTTTAAAACAAAACTTGTGTTGTGATATAGAGCCAATTGGGTGGCAGCACTGACCTGGACTCTTAGATCAGTCATCTGGGACAGCAGGTCATGGAACACATCTCTGTCTACAGCAGGCAGCTCAGAGGACAGCACTACCCCCACATAGTAGCCTGGACCTGGCGCCATCATGTCCGGAAACATAAACACACCAGTGTTACACAGCAACACCGGCGAGTTCATGGCCATGAGAGGGTACAGCCAGTCGCACACCTGCCAGGGGTTGAAAAGAGAAGTGGAGAAAATGACTTTCAAAAGCTGTTGTGATCATAAACAGGCTTTTGTATGATGCCATGGTGGTCGAAAAATACACTATCATTACCCAAGGAATACAAACACTATGGTAAAAGCAGTAGTAGCAAAGTCAACTTCACTCAAAAAAATAAAAGTGAAAAAGGACAGAATCTAAAAGTAGGGATCTGATGGACATTTGTATCATCTGTTTCTGTACAAAGTTAAAATATTTGACATCATATTAACCTTCTGAGACATCAAATATTAAAAGTTTTTGGCTTTTTACTTCGAATAATTGCCTTGATTGGAAGTAGCATGATGCAACAGATTTTACACATCCTTTTTTTTTTCTTTTATCATTTTTTAATGAAATGCCCTTTGTAGTGGAGTGCGGGGTTTTTTCCTACAGAGGACAAAAATACATTGCTGGTTCTCAGGAGGTTAATATAACATGCAGACAGTTAACCCATTTAACCGACTATCTACTGAACAACACTTAATTAACCTCAACTTTCCTTCTATGTGAAAATCAGTTTTTAGTGTTAGCTGCAGAAATGAAAACATAAGGAAGTTTGTTCTCTATGGTCAAATTTCTCATTCTCAGATCCATCTTTTTCTTCGACTTTACATGGTTTTTGTCTGGCCCACTTAGTGTGTGTGATGTGCAGCGATGGGTTCACTAAAGGGCTGTCATAATGTCCCATCTGTTTAGGTTAAAACCCTTTTTTGACGTTGAGGACGACTAAATTAAATACGTAAAATAAAAGTACAGTTGAGGAAAAAATTTTTAGACCACCCCTTGTTCTTCTTCAATTTCTTGTTCATTTTAATGTCTGGTACAACTAAAGGTACATTTGTTTGGACAAATATAATAATAACAACAAAAACAGCTCATAAGAGTTTAATTTAAGAGCTGATATCTAGACATTTTCCATGGTTTTCTTGATAACAACCAAAACCACTTAAGTTCTTACACCACCAGCTATGGCATTGTACTGCCAAAAACAGTGCTTTTAGGCATTCCACGTTTTCTTTTCTGTCTGTTTTAGTCACATGATACACACAGGAGTTAGTACTTGATTGTATAACCATTGTTTTTGATGACCTCTGATGGTTTAATATTTTTTTCTGCGATTGTACATTATCAATAATCTCCAACAAAACAGTAAAAAGGATGTTTTGAAAATATGTATAGAGAACAGATATTTCTGTTGCTGTTGTCAGACAAAAAAGTACTCGTGTAAAGAACAAACAACAATGCCAAGACGAATCAAATGGTGGGTGAGTCTCCAAATAAGTCGTCTGACATTTCTACTGGCTGCTCTGATTTGTGTAACAACAAATCTTTAGAGAAGATCAACAAAAGGACGCACTCTCCTTCGAACTGCTGCATAACTAACAGGATTATAGGCTGCAGCACTGTAAGCAGGGCTTACACAATTACTTGCACTCATGTGAATCACTGAAGTCATCAACTGCCAATAGCACCTGGGAAATTCCCCAATGAAGCGTCAAGTTTCAGTCTTATGATCTGCTGCTGTCAGTGCAGTGGTCCGTTAAGCACACCAAATCAACGCCTTAACAGAGGAACAGACTATTTCTAAACCCAGAGTTAGATAAGATGCTGATTTTGCTTTTTGACCGAACACATCAGCACATATTGACTGAAGTTATCTTATTAAGTGTAGTGCTGATAATGTTTATATATAACCTACACATTTACAAATAAATCTGAAAATACAGGCTTTAACATCCTATATTTAGCAAATCATGAGACCATCATTAGCCAATAAATCTAGCAATCTAGTGGTAGATCTAAACTAATAACAGTAAAGTAATAATAGTAAATCTAATAATTGTAATAATAGATCTAAAATAGATGCGAAAACTATAAAAACATTAAACTACCTACTATAAACCCTCAGATACTTTCACTTTCTCTATGATCGCAGCCCCCCCCCCACCCACCCACAAGAGGAAGACTAACATCACCACATTTATCAATTAAAAAAGAATGTTCATTGGATTAAAACTGAGGCACCTCTTTGTTATGTTATTTAGAGCTGTTGATGACCCTGATCTAAGCTTCCCAGGACCGTGACATCACGTTCATAAACTCTTTGGGATTAAGGCACTGAGTCAACTTCGCTCACATGATGTAGTCCATAGGCCGAGGGATAGGGATTGTAAACTGGGCTATCTCCTTCCGCTGATGACTCACTGGTAGAGGAGGTTTTGACGACGTTAGTGAACATCTTGCAAAATCAGGTTAAAGGTTATTAGATCATAGGTCACTGGTGACAGAGCATTCACTAACATTTACTATATCACATGTGCATAGATAGATAGATAGATAGATGCACTTTATTTATCCCAAACTGGGAAATTACAGTGTAGCAGCAGCATGGCACACATTCAATAATACTATAAAATCATGGCAAACATGAGTAAAAAGAAATATAACATAAGAGCAAACACTATACACTGCACACTATAAATCAGAAGTATAAAAAGATCTGGGTAGAATCTGGATAATAACTGTTATGTAGAAATGGAAGGTGCAAAAATAAATATTCCAACTGGGAATGTGCAAAAAGATAGTGTAAATGGATGAATGAGCAGAGACCCCAGACAGAGGTGAGATGCACAGAAACACCAGGGGGAAATGTTTGTACTTACAAAATACACCCTCAGTCTTACCTGTAAAAATGCTGGAGGTCGGTTGGGCATTCTCTCAGAGCTGTCACTAGTGAACTTCACCAGTCTGAGGAAGCCCGGGTACGAGGGAGCGCTGACTTGACCCTCAGGTGTGACGAAGAATATCTGCACCCCGTGTGGGATGTACAGCAGCTCCTCTCCTTCTTCACCCATGCTTTGAGGAGACGGTGTGGAGTTGGTGGTATGACTGTAGAACTCATCCCCAACCAGTGACATCTCCCCTGCATCCGTCCCATAGGAGATGGACATGTGGCCATCAGCTGCCTGAGGAGAATAAGCTGGAGGCTGCTCACCTGGACCCACAGACTGTCTGCTTGGTGAACATGGACCTACAGCAAGGCCATTAGCAGAAGGCACATTTGGTGGAGGTGGTCTGTCTGGTTTCTCTTTGGTGGGTAGGTTTGGGTAGAGGTTTTCTGCTGTTTTGCTGGGTCCGGACTCACCGCTGCAGCTCGATGAAGGTCCAGGTGCAGGATCAGAGTTGGTCTCAAGTATGGCCAGGCGTGTGGTGATGTTATCAAGAGTCTCCTGCATCTTTTTCTGCATCTGTCTGGCTGATTCCCAGGAGCTGCCCACACATTCCTCTCCATGTGAGGGGACACTGATGCCCCTGAGGAGATGCTGTCGTCCCTTCTTGTAAAGCTCCAAGGCTTGAGCTTTCTGTCCTGCTTCATCTACTGTCAGACCTTTATTAATGCACTCAAATGCCCTCTCGTAGCCATCTTTGATCACCTGAAGCCTGGCATTGTCGAAGGCATCTTGTTTAGCTTTCTCCATTCCCTCTGAAATGAAACTTCACATTAGCCTCACGTGTTGTAGTTCCAATCACACGGTCACTACTTTTATCAGTGACTCAGCTATTAAAAATGTACCCACAAGAGTTTAAATAGTTAAATGATTAAGTTAATAGCATTACTCGTGAATGCTGACCTGTCAAATGTGCTCCGACTATGAACTGTGTGGTTAGCAGTGGGGGGAAAAAAAGTCGGCTAACGTTAGGTCGAAAACAAGCTAACAGTGATGCTAAAGTTGCTAACACAAACTGACAGTCACGCCATGATGTTTCTCTATAAACGTCAACATTCGAATATCGACGATAATAATAAAAAGTGAAAGGATTAGCTTCTTCAGCTACAGGTATCTTCTTACACTTACCTCCAAAAGCGGAAAACTGCGAAGACTTCGTTAGCCAAGTGATGCTAGCTGTCTCTTAGCAAACAATAAAGCACTTCTGTGGTCTTTTTCCACAAAGAATTCCTGTCTCTTAATTGGATAACTTCTATCAGCAGATGTCTACGGTCAACTGTCACCAGTACCCCAGAGAGAAAGTAACAGTTCTTACAGATTAATCATCACATTTCCGACCTTTCGAACATAAAGCGTAGCGGAGGGTTCCTTATGCCCACCCTTTAACCGTAGGCTTTAACTGGTTTAAAGGGCTGGGATTTTATTTTGAAGGTACAAACCGGAAGTGTTAATATGCTGCATTAACGCCACTATCGTAAATGTAATGCGCTGCAGTTTATAAAAATAACCACTAGAGGACAGTAACAGTTCATAAATGTTATGTAGAATTAAAAGTGATACCGCCTAGTGGTCAAACTATGGAAGTAAATCTGGCTCATCAGATTTTGAATTATAAAAGCCACTGAAGTCTAGCACTGATTTTTTTTGCACTGAAATTAAGTATCTGATTTTTATTTTTTTTTTTTGCACTGAAATTAAGTATCTGATTTTTTTTTGTTTTTGTTTTTTTTTGCACTGAAATTAAGTATCTGAATTCTTTTTCATTGAAATTAAGTATCAGATTTTTTTTGTACTGAAATTAAGTATCAGATTTTTTTTGCACTGAAATTAAGTATCTGAATTTTTTTCATTGAAATTAAGTATCTGATTTTGTTTTTTGTTTTTTTTGCACTGAAATTAAGTATCTGAATTTTTTTTGCACTAAAACTAAGTATCTGATTTTTTTTTTCACTGAAATTAAGTATCTGAATTTTTTTTGCATTGAAATTAAGTATCTGAATTTTTTTGCACTGAAATTAAGTATCTGATTTTTTTTTTTTTTTTTTTTTTTTTGCACTGAAATTAAGTATCTGAGCTTTTTTTTGCGCTGAAATTAAGTATCTGAATTTTTTTTTTTTGCACTGAAATCAAGTATCTGAATTTTTTTTTTTGCACTGAAATCAAGTATCTGATTTTTTTTTTTTGCACTGAAATTAAGTATCTGAATTTTTTTTTTTTTTTTTCTCTGAAATTAAGTATCTGAACTTTTTGTTGCACTGACATTAAGTATCTGATTTTTTTTGTACTGAAACGAAGTACCTGATTGTTTTTTTTTGCACTGAAATTAAGTATCTGAATTTTTTTTGCACTGAAATTAAATATCAGAATTTTTTTGCACTGAAATTAAGTATCTGAATTTTTGTATCTGATTTTTTTTTTGCACTGAAATTAAGTATCTGGATTTTTTTTTATTCTAAATTTATGAACATAGTTGAATTCAGAGACAAAAAATTCAGATACTTAATTTCGGTGCAAAAAATTCAGTGCTAGAAATTCAGTGGCTTTTCTAATTCAAAATCTGACGAGACAGATTTACTTCCATATTACAGCCTCTAAACCTTGGACTTCACATACAACACCAGCAGCTGTCATCTCCAAAGTTCTCCAACGACTCAGCCATTGTTGACTGTGCGTCTGAGGGGAACGAGCTGGAGTACAGTTTGGTCATCAGGGACTTTGTGGACTGGTGTTAGTCCGACCACCTGCGCTTAAACACCAGCGAGACGAACGACGGGGACTGACTTCCACAGAACATCACTTTCCGCAGAAGTCGTCTGATTGTTACACAATCAACCATTTTCAGGAAACTGAGCCTCTTCTCCACCAAACAGATGAGACTCTGTTCTCCATTCCAAAAGGACCCATAGGTCAGAGGTTGGAATATTGGATCTTTAGTCTGTTCATCTTTGGTTGTAGTTCCTACTTTGGCTTCTCATGACCACATTTGGTTCTTTTTGGGGAAAGTGACCTTATTGTGTTTTCTTGCCAAAAGCCACCAACAGCAGCAATTATCAAAACAACATAAAGATGGTCCGTAGAGATGAGAGTTACAGTAAATGTGTATAAAACTGTGTGTGAATTAAACAGACTTTGAAGACGGGGCCAAGCGGGATCAGTCGATGTCTTTAAACCTAATTGGAAAAACACTGCTGCTGTTTCTTACATTCGGTAAACTCCACCGTCTTAGCCGCACTGCTAGGAAACAGCAGCAACACACTGGCTGACTCTGCACCGGTTTGTGTGAAGGAAAAGTTGGTGTGATTGTATGGAAACTCCGACTGCTGGGAGCACTGATGGAGAAGGAACTGAAGATATATGAGCTGTTGAAAGGACGACAACAGGGTATGAGGAGGGACAAAAACTACTGGATGAACACAAAGCAGATTATGCAATAGTTGATACAGTGCAAATGCTTTGATTTGATTCACTATTTTACACAGGTTTAGTATCATTTTTATGGTTTTCTTTCATCTAATTGCTCAAAAATAAAATGGATGGTTTAACCCTTTCATGCATATTGATCACTCCAGTGGACAGTTTTTCTCCAGCTGTTCTCTTGTATATTCATGGGTTTTGTTGTTTTAGTTCCATATCAGCTGACAGAGTGGATGCTTATGCACCATCCCATACACTGACATTCATATAATTACTGTAACTTTGCTGTTTTTGATAAACCTGATCTGCACGAACATGTTTGAGTGTCAATCAATTGCTTGTTTTTAATGCATGAACTATGTGCCAGTATTGTTTCATTCTATGTATTGTCTTTTACTCCTAGTCTGTTTCATTATTATATACAGCACTTTGGGACAGTAGTGTCTGTTTTTAAGTGTGCTATATAAATAAACCTTGACCTTGTTATTGTTATTAGACTGTAATTAACAGTTTGTTTGTTTTTTTTTTTAAAACCAAAAGTTTTTTTTTTTTTTCAACTATGTTCATAAATTTAGAATAAAAAAAAATTCAGATACTTAATTTCAGTGCAAAAAAAAAAAAAATCAGGTACAAAAATTCAGATACTTAATTTCAGTGCAAAAAAAATTCAGATACTTAATTTCAGTAAATTCAGATACTTCATTTCAGTGCAAAAAAAAAAAAAAAAAAAAAAAAAATTCAGATACTTAATTTCAGTGCAAAAAATTCAGATACTTAATTTCAGTGCAAAAAAAAAATTCAGATACTTAATTTCAGTGCAAAAAATTCAGATACTTAATTTCAGTGCAAAAAAAAAACAAAATTCAGATACTTAATTTCAGTGCAAAAAAAAATTCAGATACTTAATTTCAGTGCAAAAAAAAAAACAAAATTCAGATACTTAATTTCAGTGCAAAAAATTCAGATACTTAATTTCAGTGCAAAAAATTCAGTGCTAGAAATTCAGTGGCTTTTATAATTCAAAATGTAATGAGACAGATTTACTTCCATACTGTAATGGAATTTTAACTTCTTTATCTAATTCCCTTCTCTGTTCCTGTATCCTTTTCTGAATACCCCCCCCACACACACACTACCTGCCTGCTACCTTTACCCCCCCCCCCCCCCCCCCACTGTGTGTCAAGGTTATAATAGCTTTGGATTTTTCATTATAGTTTAGTTTTATTTAGTTTTGCCATTTTTTTCCTCTAATTCAGTTAGTTTTAATTGGTTTTTAGACTAGGTTTTCTAGTTTTTATTAGTTTTTGTTTTTTTCTAAATGCGTAGTTTTAGTTTAGTTTTAGTATAAATTTTAGTTTTGTCGTATCTTTTATCTTCTTCGCCGTCGTATTCACATAAATCCCATATAGGACTCTTGTTTTCTCCCAATTTTAGTCTCCATGCTGGTGGTAGAGTGGGGACGACTGACAAAGACGAAAACGAGGGGAATTTTATCCATAATTTTTTTTAAGTTTTAGTTAATTTTGTAAGCACACAATACCGTTTCAGTTAGTTATCGTTTTTTTCTTTTAATTATAGCTTTTATATATTTCAGTTATCAAAAATGTTTTTTCAATTCTAGTTTTCGTCATTTCGCTAGTTTTCGTTAACGATAATAACCTTGCTGTGTGTGTGTACATTTTCTTGCAAGGTAACAAAAGGTGACGGATTTTTAAAACCTGGGGCTCATCACATGAGACTGGAGGTGTCACTTGCAAATGCGATTCACCCTATAAAAGGTGGATCTTGTGAGAAGCTCTTTGTCTTTTCTTCACAATCGCCGCTCGTGTGCAGAACTGACCTTTCTTTGCAAAGAAATAAAATCTTGTGGGCTGGCAGAAGTCTCTATTTCACTATTCACCAGCAGCACAGCAAAAATTTCTATAACAAGGCAGAAAAGGAATGGAGAGAGTAGCGTTCCCTGAGGGGTCCCCGTGCTGCAGACTACTGCCTCAGACGCACAGTTACACAGCGACACATGCTGGTGCACTGAAATTAAGTATCTGAATTTTTTAGACTGAAATTAAGTATCTGATTTTTTTTTTTTTTGCACTGAAATTAAGTATCTGATTTTTTTTTTTTTGGCACTGAAATGAAGTATCTTTACTTATTTATTTATTTATTTATTTATTTATGTATTGCACTAAAATTAAGTATCTGAATTTTTTTACACTGAAATTAAGTATCTGAACTGTTTTTTTTGCACTGAAATTAAGTCTCTGATTTTTTTTTACACTGAAATTAAGTATCTGAATTTTTTTTTTTTTTTTTTTGCACTGAAATTAAGTATCTGAATTTTTTTTTTTTTTTGCTCTGAAATTAAGTATCAGAATTTTTTTGCACTAAAATTAAGTGTCAAATTTTTTTTGCACTGAAATTAAGTATCTGAATTTTTTTTTTTTTTTTTTTTTTTTTGCACCGAAATTAAGTATCGGAATTTTTTTTTTTGCATTGAAAATAAGTATCTGAATTTTTTTGCACTGAAATTAAGTATCTGATTTTTTTTTTGCACTGAAATTAAAT
The DNA here is from genome assembly GCF_902148855.1 of Sphaeramia orbicularis. NCBI lineage: Eukaryota > Metazoa > Chordata > Actinopteri > Kurtiformes > Apogonidae > Sphaeramia > Sphaeramia orbicularis. Next base: position 35,079,249 of record NC_043969.1, read on the forward strand.
ATCTTTATTTATTAATTTATTTATTTATTGCACTGAAATTAAGTATCTGAATTTTTTTACACTGAAATTAAGTATCTGAACTTTTTTTTGCACTGAAATTAAGTCTCTGATTTTTTTTTACACTGAAATTAAGTATCTGAATTTTTTTTTTTTTTTTTTGCACTAAAATTAAGTATCTGTAAATTGGCTTAGAGTCTGGATCTGACCAACTCTATATGTAAAGTGTCATGAGATAACTTTTGATATGATTTGGCGCTAGATAAATAAAATTGTATTTAATTTGATTTGATCTATCTCTCCTTTCTGTGAATCACTTTGTAACATGTTGTTTTAAAAAGTGCTATATAAATAAAGCTTTACTTACTTTGTCTGAGATTTTTGTTGTTTATTTTGAATATTTTAATGCTATAGGTCTACATTTAGATTAAGATTCAGATTCTTTATTTTATCAGTATATACAGGGTGGGGAAGCAAAATTTACAATGAACATTTAGTTGTTTTTTCTCAGCAGGCACTACATCAATTGTTTTGAAACCAAACATATATTGATGTCATAATCATACCTAACACTATTCTCCATACCTTTTCAGAAACTTTTGCCCATATGAGTAATCAGGAAAGCAAATGTCAAAGAGTGTGTGATTTGCTGAATGCACTTGTCACATCTAAGGAGATTTCAAAAATAGTTGGAGTGTCCATAAGGACTGTTTATAATGGAAAGAAGAGAATGACTATGAGCAAAACTATTACGAGGAAGTCTGGATGATACCATTAAAGAAGAATGGGAGAAGTTGTCACCCGAATATTTGAGGAACACTTGCACAAGTTTCAGGAAGCGTGTGAAGGCAGTTATTGAGAAAGAAGGAGGACCCATAGAATAAAAACATTTTCTATTATGTCAATTTTCTTGTGGCAAATAAATTCTCATGACTTTCAATAAACTAATTGGTCTTTCAATCCCTGCCTCAAAATATTGTAAATTTTGCCTCCCCACCCTGTAGATCACCCCACACCGAAATTTACCATCTGCATTTAACCATAACTAGAACATGCAGGAACACACCACACACTACAGATTAGGAGCAGTGGGATTGTCATATCAAGCCCCTGGGAAGCAAATAGGAAGCGAACAACTTTCAGCCAATAACAGAAAATTGTTGGTTTTCAGCCTATTGTCTATTATTAACATAATAGACAATATGAACAAAGTCCTGGGGTCACCAGCCAACTCGTAGGCTGACACTCCAGCCATCTAGGCCACGGCTGCCCCCCATATTTACTCATGTTGGCTAAAAAATGTGATACAAACATAAGTGAATGGAATAAAAAAAAAAAAAAAGATGTTTTAACCATGCATGTGGACAAGCGAAGAATTTCCCCAAAGGAAGAAACTCAAAGGGATTATTATTATTATTATTATTATTATTATTATTATTTACATGACACTTGAGTGAATTAACGATTCAATGAGTCAAAACTTCCTTGGAAAATTAAGATTTGAATTTATTTGGATTTTTACCCCCAATAATAAGTAATAAGCTGCTCAGAAAGATTCCCATGTAAACTGAAAACAGGCTCAGTCTTCTTCCTGATTTATTATCTGAGGAAGTGGAAACTTCAGTGAAATGACCTTTCCATTGTCACTGTCTACATCAGGAGAGCAGAGAAAACAGTTGAGCCTTGATGAGTCAGGGTTTGTCCTGAGTGGGAGCTGTTCCTTAAGCTCAGACGAACCATGAATCACAGTTTGACTGGACACATACATCATGAATTGTCATTACTTTAGATTCAACATTAGATACTGTACAGAGTTCCCAGGCTTCAGCAGTAAAATATGAGAGAAGAATAAGACAAAAGCAAACATTATTTAAATTTATCAGTGCAGATGTATCAGTAAATTATAGAAATACAAAATGGCAAAGGAGGATATTAGTAACAACTTTGGGAAACCTTCAGTTACGCTAAATGCTTATTTCTTTCATCAATTTTTAAAAAAACTTTTATTGTTAATATACATGTGCATTTTTAGGTGTTTTGGTACATAATTATTTCCGCATATTAAATTTTTTTAATAAGACAATTTTTTTTTTCACAAAAACAATTATTATAGACATTTTGAACTATATTATAACGCATTTATGTTTGTTATTATCATATTTGTCATGAACCGTGTCAAAAATGAAATCAGCACAATTAGTAACCAAATAAACATAAGAGAACACAACCATCAACAAAATGAACAAAAATTTATAAAACTCATGAAAATAGACAACATAATCAATAAAATTAATAAAATAATACACAGAATGAACAAGAAATTAACACAATCATCAATAAAATGATCAAAAAGTCAATAAAATCAATGATAATTAACAAAATAATCAAGAAAATTAAGAAAACGTTTGACAAAAAGTAACAGGAAATTAACAAAATAGTCAACTGCTTAAAGAAAAAAACTCTAAAAACAACAAAAAGGAAAGAAAGAAAGAAAGAAAGAAAGAAAGAAAGGACCAAAACAATCAATAAGAAGGACCAAATAAACAATCAAATAAACAAAAAAAGAACAAAGTAATGTGACGTTTTGATAGATCAGTGGCTCACATCTCATGTTAAGTTTACTCTGAAAAGAACTCACGTTTCCAACACATTTGATGTAAAGCCTGACTTCAATGTGCCTGATGTCCTGTAATATCTTTAACCCTTGAAGACCTGAAACTATTTTTATAGCCGCTTCCAAATGAATTTTTCCTCTACATTTATTCATGATTTATCACTGTTTATTACCATACTACCCTCTGCGGTTTGCATTTTGCAGTGAAAATCTGATATTTTCCTATATGTAACTTTCAGACTACATGTTTAGAAAAGCTTAAAACAGAGAAAACTGAAAATATATCATCAACTGAATATGAAACCACCATCTATGATCACTGTAATTAGTCAAACTCCATGAGTTTTATTGTTGAATCAGTGTTTTTGAAGATGATGATGTTTCCAGGTTCACTCCAGAGCCTCTGAATGTCCAAATGGATCATACGTGATGACCATGAGAAGTGAAAAGTGCATTTTATCTGGAATATTTAAGAGTATTGATAGGATTTGTGGGTAAAACATTATTAACCCTCCGGTATCCCGTCCACCAAGGCCCTTACTAAACATCAAGTGTGCCTTTTTGGCGCACTTGTGGAATAATGTCCAAAAAAAAAATTCATACCGTTTGTTTTTAATTCTTTTACACTTCTTTCTATTTCACCAACTTGAGCCGTAAATAAAAATACCAAATACTCAATAATTGTCACATTTTTTTAACCCTTTAAATGCCGTGTTTGTAACGTAAACAAACCATTTTTTTTGGATGCAAAAAACACAAAAAATTATTTTTTTTCAATATATTACAAAAAAACTGGATCACATGTTATTTGATTTTTGTAGCCTGGCATATGTCAATGATTAACAGCAACATCGGTTAATTTGCATTATTATTTTTGGCGCTAGGTCAAATGTTTAAAAATACTAGCATCTGTCACCAAGTGTGCAAAAAAGGCACACTTATAAATCAAACTATTATGTATTATATATTGATTGATTTTTCTGCTCTAATTTGATTTTATTTTTGTAAATCAAGGTCAGCCCTAATCATACATATCAAATGGAAGAAATAGTGCGTTTTAGGCACACCTGGGAGACAGATGCTAGTCTTGTAATTTTCTTTTGTTTACAATGTGCACATGTTAGTTGGTCGCCAGAATTTTAAAGATCATGCAAAAATGAACAACTTTTGAATTCTAACCTTATTTAAATTGTGAAAAATAATATGAAGTTTTTAAAAATGAAGTGCAAAGTGTGCCTAAAAGGCGCACCTGGATACCGGAGGGTTAAACATTGTAGATCAGCAGATGCTTTAGGTTACTGGGGGTTGTTTAGGTCTTTGAGGGTTAAAAATATTTGAAACATGGGGACAGGGGATAAAAAAAACATTGCAGCTCCACATAAAGTGATGCCTGGTCCTCCTAATACTAGAGTCCTGCCTCTTCCACTGTGGAGACTTAGTGGACGCTCCATTCCATCTGCAGAGGGCGCCAACTCCCACCTTTAACACACACATGCAACGAGACAGAAATGGAGAAAAACATTGTTGTGTTATTACAACTGTGGTTACATGTTCATCACAACTATTAAAAACCCTTACATAAGCATTTTATCCCAGAAATGAAAATGATTAGACTCAGTGTTTAGTTAAAATTTGAGACTAATGACCGTTAAATTGCCTATTTTCAGCACAGGGGGGGGCCTTAAAAACAATGGTCACATGGTCTACAGTAGCCACATTTCCTTTTTTTTTTTCTGACCGCTGCCATTTTGTGCGTGACTTGAGGTAGTTGTCATGAGCCTAAAGGTGTAATGTCAGTCTCTGAGTTGACAGTTTCCAACATAAATACTGTTAGAGATACCAGAGCAGAGACCAGACTGGACATGCTTCATGTACGTGCGAGTTACAAAGTTCAGCTTTAGCTCACATTCATCATGTTCAACTGTGAAACATTAAAACAAACCACACAGTGTTTCTGGAATTAAACCTCCATCCATTAAACCGGCGCTCATTATTTTTATGCACTTTGGATTATTTAGCCACAGCAAGTAAAAGTAAATGTTTATGATTCTACTTTAACTAATGCTTGGATATTTTGCTTTTTTTTTTTATCGGCTAAAATTTACTTAGGGGTTCAAAATGAGTGGCCATTTTTGCCAAAAAAAAAAGTTGTAAGAAATGCAGAGAACTGTGTTGAAATAATGCTAATACATTTGTGCACAGACTACTGATATTATTTGACAGTGGAAGCTCTATTTTCAGAAATATTGGATTTTGAATAGCACGTGTATGTGAAAACTTTTGCTGGTGGACGGACGTGACATTACCCATGATGCTCTGGTCAGTACCAGTACTTTATTAGTAATAAACTTATAGACTTACTATTGCTAATTCTCCTCTTATTCATAAATGTTAGTATTGTGGATCTAAAACAATAACAGCTGACACAAAAACACAAAATGTGGCAGTGGACGGATGTGACATGGTTGTTACGGATCCCATCATACTGATGCTCGGCAGCCATGTCACCGTTTCCACAAATGATCCCTGTGCAAAAACTAGGATCAGAATTATTTATTGTATAGTTTATCATCATAGTAAAGAGTAAATAACAATATAGAATTGTTATTTCTTCATAAAAATGCTTATTATTAGAAAACTGTTGATTTAAAAAGTGACGTGTGACATTCTTAATGTACAGGGTGGGGAAGCAAAATTTACAATGAACATTTAGTTGTTTTTTCTCAGCAGGCACTACGTCAATTGTTTTGAAACCAAACATATATTGATGTCATAATCATACCTAACACTATTATCCATACCTTTTCAGAAACTTTTGCCCATATGAGTAATCAGGAAAGCAAACGTCAAAGAGTGTGTGATTTGCTGAATCCACTCGTCACACCAAAGGAGATTTCAAAAATAGTTGGAGTGTCCATAAAGACTGTTTATAATGGAAAGAAGAGAATGACTATGAGCAAAACTATTACGAGAAAGTCTGGAAGATACTATTAAAGAAGAATGGGAGAAGTTGTCACCCGAATATTTGAGGAACACTTGCGCAAGTTTCAGGAAGCGTGTGAAGGCAATTATTTAGAAAGAGGGAGGACACATAGAATAAAAACATTTTCTGTTATGTACATTTTCTTGTGGCAAATAAATTGTCATGACTTTCAATAAACTAATTGGTCATACACTGTCTTTCAATCCCTGCTTCAAAATATTGTAAATTTTGCTTCCCCACCCTGTATGTATTGGCGTAACATAAGCAGGATGGATCAGCACCATACTCCATTTTGCAACCTGTAAAAATAAAACATGTGATATGTAGTATATAATCTTGTAAGAAAAATTGGGGAATCTAAAAGAATAGAATATTTGTTTTTCAGGTAAACTCAGTTCAAATATAACTTGGCCATTTGTGACATGAAAATATAGCATTAATTGTGATGATAATGGACATTTTTGACCTGAAACATAGTTCATATGACCATCAACATGTTACAACAGAACTGAAATCCTTTCAATTTGCATAACTTGCATTTACCAACACAAAGTTCCTTTGGGGATTCACTTAGATTGATTTCTTATGCACAAAGGCATAAATAAGACCTCTAAGTAAATTATATCACATGAAATATATCTAATCTAAGTTGCAGATAGTGTGCATCCTTCTTGTTGGCTCTTTTACCATCTGAATTCCCATAAGGACGGAGCATTCTCTGTGATGAGTAATGGTGAGTTGACCCATGGAGATCCGCTGTAACTGAAAAAGTCTGTCAATACATGTTTCCGCAGTTACACGCCACATATGGGTTACATGTGTGCCCTCCATCATCTTTGATTTTTTAATCTAAAGAATCATAGCTGTGAGCAATACATTTTCCAGATGACACCCAAACACAACTCGTAACAACTATATGTACTGTTCAGAAGTAGAATTGTGATGGCTGCACGGTTAAATGTTTGCCTCCTTATTTAATATTTGACTTATTTTTATTGCTCTGTCACTGTATTTCATCAACAGTTGCCTCACGCAAGATTAATTAAACTATAAAGCGGCTGTCAGCTTTCTTTGTTCAGATTAAATTTGATTGTTTCAATACAGACCGAAAGAAATAATAACACAATGATAAATGCAAAGTAATTCCTCAGCCAACATTTAAATCATATGCACATGCTCAGGCAAAGGGAGAATAAAAAGCGCAGTAAAAATCCAGAATAGTTTCTTGGTATCCTTTATTCTCCTGCAGCTATTCAAGTGATTTAAATTCAGTAAACTGTAGTCAGATGGAATTAGAAGTTTTGTCACAGAAATGGGTCATAAATGCCAGGAATGTTAGTAAATTACTGAAACTGTTGTGAGAATAGATGAATGTACAGCCATGTACAATTAAAGTAAGGTTTAAATCACTGTACGTGACATGAGACAGCATTCCTTTGTGTGTATTTGTTACTTATTAGGTTTAATTATATCACACATGTCAACATAAGCATTGGTTTATTTAAAAGTTTTTGCTAATTTTCTTTATTCATACTGTACTTTACTTCAGACATTGCTCATAATGTCCACCTTTTTATATTTCTTTACCCCCACTGAGGAGGTTTCATGATCATTTCCATCTGTCTGTCTGTCTGTCGGCAGGATTACACAAAAAGCTACAGCACAGATTTTCACATTACTCTGTAGAGCTGTAGGGTAATGGCCAAGGACGATCCTCTTAAAGGGGTTCTTTGTTGTATTAATATTCCACACTCTCAACAGGAGGGGGAAGTTTCAGACCAGAACACACTTCAGACTACCAAAAACCATCAGTGAATCAACGCCATGTATCCACAGACTGGATCACTCACTGCAGGAAGCAGAAAGCGTTTTCATTTTCGATTCTTCGGGTTTTACTGGTGAATCAATGTTGTAGAAGATGATGCTGTTTCCATGGTAACTACAGAGCCTCTGAACGTCCAAATGGGTCATATCTGATGACCGTGAAAAGATGAGAAACTGCATTTTACACCAATTATTTACACAGATTGATAGGATTAGTGGATCAACAGGTATATCTGTAGATATTTTGTGTCACCAGTGACTGTTTGGGTCTTTATGGGTTAATATTTGTAATAAATACTACATATAGTTCCTTTAAATTTTGGAGCAGATCAATGAAAATTAACAAAACCTGGAACTGTTTTTCACTTTCCTTAACACTGCAGAGACCCAGCCTAATTTAGAAGTTAGAAAGTTAAGAGTTAGTTTTTTTCACAATATTTTTTATTGGTATTTAAGTTTTATAATGAAAGATAAACAAAGTAAATAATAATATCCATAAAGAACATGAATCAAAACAACACAAACACTCATACACACACCCATTCACACCACGTAGACTTGCACCAAATAATATTGATATTTATTTATTTATTTATTTATTTATTTATTTAACCCTTTCATGTACAGTGGTCACTACAGTGGACAGCTGTTCAATGGTGTTCTCTTGTATATTCATGGATTTTGTTGTTTTAGTTCCATGTCAGCCAACAGAGTCGACGCTTATGCATCATCCCATAAACTGCAATTCATCCCAATACTGTAACTTTGCTGTTCTAGATAAACCTGATCAGCTCTCATCTAGTGTAAAAAAAAAAAAAAAAAAAAAAAGCTAATTGTTATTGTTTTTTTTAAACAAAAAGTTGTTTTTTGCATTTTATCTCCATGAAGTGAGTAATAACTAGTATTATTGTATGTTAAAATATGAGAAAACATCAGATTAGCAGCATTAAAAATGTTTTTATTTCATAGTTTTTACACAGTATGTCAGTAAATACATCTTTCTTTGCATCTAACATTAAACGCATGGTGTCCAGCTGAGTGGATATTTTTGTAACTCCATGAAAAATAGGTTCCTAAAAAAAAATTCAGTCGCATTGTTTGTTTGTTTTTCATGCCTCAAGAGGACTAAAAACACTCAGAAAAAAAAAATACAGATTAAGGCTCTCATAATTAATGCATGAAAGGGTTAAATAACATACATATATTCTTATGAACATGTGTACATATATGTAGAAAAATTAGTTAAGAGTTAGTTAAACAGTAAATGAACTAATACCAAGTCAAATGATGTCCAAAGATGAATGAACTCTTGGTTTTGATGGGGGTTTTTTCCTGGAGGTGAGAGTGCCCTTCTTAGTTAAAACACGTTCTGGTCAAACCACCTCAAAGTGATGTCAAATAATGAGTGATCTCCATGTTTTTGGTGTTGTTTAGAGCAGGGTTCAGGTCAGATGTTAACACAGGGGAACAGCTCAGGGAACAGCAGTTCTAAGAATTTAGATCCAAGTGTTTATGTGTCGCCTTGTATTTCTGTCATCTAACAATTTACAAAGAAACCACCAAGATATTATTTCAAGTAAAACAAATTCGAAACGGTATTTATAATGTCAGTATTGATGTTCATCTCTTTAGTTAATGAATGCTTTTGTAAGTTACTAGCATATGGAAAACCCAATAAACGATCCCTCTAAATAACAATGGAAGTACTTTCTGTTCTGTTACACGAAACTGATTATTCCACACTGCAAGTCATTACATTTACAGATGTTGATGTCAATACAGAACACTGCATGTTATCAACATTAGCGAACATTTTATGCGCAAATATAAGAAAAAGCTAAAGGCTAAACGATAAAAATGTGCAATCAATTGGCTTCCATGTGTTTCATCCTGTTAAGATGCGCAGATTTATTAAGAATTTAAAGGATAATGAACTTTAACATAACGATAGCCAGAACCAAAGAGGAAATATACAAGTAGAAAAGGAAAAACAGAAATCACCTGATTCTAATTAAGGTTAGTGTCAAGACTCATGTTGCTTTTGTCTTCCTACTGAAGCTGTAAAGAAACAAAGGGAACAAATAAGGGGACAGCTGTGTCCTTGGTCCCACATTGTGTTTTTGAAACCCTGATACATACTTCTAATGCACACCTAATAAAACCCATATGAATGAAATCATTTCCGTTTCGTACATCACAACCCTAGGTCACAGTTTCCACTCATCTCTCCTCCAAGGCTCATAATATGTTAAATTATTGTCCCTGCAGTGCATAAAGGATATACTGGCTGCAGTAAGTCTCTTGTTAAGGCACCAAAAATGTGCTTTTGTTTCAAGAAAAAAAAAAAAAAAGCTCATAATGAAACAGCCGTAGAGTTCTTTTACAACCACAAATGTTGACTTCAAAATAATAACATAATAAAAAAAAAAACAAAAACAATTTATTATTTAAAAACTTTTCTTTGGGTAACAGGATTAGCAACTGTAAAATAAATGACTTGAAAAATCTTCATACTTACCTTTAGGGTACAAAAAGGAGTGTTGCAAAGTCAAGGTTCGGCAGCTCTTATATGTTGCCTGGGGTGAACATGTTGACCTCTGTGACCCACCTGGTGCTCAGAGAAAGCTGAAGACTGTTGGTTAATCACTATTTCAGTGACAGATTTGTGTTCCATCATATATCAGTGAGTCTTGGGAGTTCAGTGTGTGATGTCGAGGCTTGTCATTAGAATATAGGACACAGAAAAGTGTATAAAATCCTTTTTTTCACCTTTCAACAGATGTTCATTATTCTCGGTTTTTAAGACTTTTTTTTTTTTTTACAATAGTAAAGAAAAGGGACTGGATGACATTCGCCTGTAAATCTGTCTGCTTTATGACTGATACAACAGACAAATCCTTTCCCTCTCTGACTCCAAGAAGCTGCAGAGTCTCGAGTAATGATTCTTGAGGTGAAACAAGGCTGCAATCTTTGGAAAAACACTGTCCCCATTTGAACCACCACTGGCTAAAAGTGAGCTAAATATGGGATAGAGTACGACTAATCCAAAACAGCCTTACAGCAGAGGGATTCGCTGATTCATTAAGGTGCGCATTTAAGTGTATGCTCTTATGATAAAGAAAACAAAGGAAAGCTTCCCTAATAAATCTCTGGGCCTCACCACAGACTGTAGAAAGTCCTTCCAGCAAACTGACAGCGCCGCATGCATGAGCACTTTACCTGAGGAGGAATTGCTCAAATAAGTGATGCCATTTCTAATAAACGAAGGTATGTTTCTCATAAAAGTCGAACTTGGGAGTGTTGTTGCAACTGGAAAAACTTTAAAGTTAAGACTTTTGTCTCTTTTAAAATCCCCAAATCCAACATATCAAAGTATTCATCCTTTTATTGTTTGAGCTCTTAATTTTAAAATCGCAAATAAAAATATATAGAAGCAGTGCTGTAGTGGTCCCTAGGGAAGTGGGTATACTCTTAATTTTTTGCCCTTTTCTTGACAGTGACATATATGACTACTCTATTTACTTTACTCAAAAATCCATCAGTAGTATTTGCTCACAATTATAAAATTATCATGACTTGATCAGGAGCAGTTTGTAGGTTTTACTGGTCACACAAGCAGCTGCGTGAATGGAAATGTATTCAGCATGAGGCAAACATAGGATAATGTTAGCCTTTCATGACGTTAGCATTTCATAACGTTAGCCTACTCACACAGTTAAGGGACAAAATCTCTTCTCCTCTAAATGTGCAGTCATATGCAAGGTTATAATAGTTTTGGATTTTTCATTATAATTTAGTTTTATTTAGTTTTGACTTTTATTTCTCTAATTCAGTTACTTTTAATTTGTTTTTAGAGCAGGTTTGCTCGTTTTTATTAGTTTTTGGTTTTTTTTCTAAATGCTTAGTTTTAGTTTAGTTTTAGTTTTTTTTAATATATATATCTTTGCTCTTCTTCTCCGTTGTATTCAGATAAATCCCAGACAGGACTCTGCTGCTTTCTCCCAACTTTAGTCTCCATATTTGCAGGTAGAGTGGGGACCAGAAGACGACTGGAAACCACAAGTGATGGTCCATGAAGTGCCATCAATTAAAATTGCCAGAGCGAAATAAATCGATTTCGTATCAGTCCGACATTGACAAAGACGAAAACGAAGATAATTTTATCCATAATTTTTGTACATTTTAGTTAGTTTTGTAAACACACAATACAGTTTCAGCTAGTTATCTTTTTTTTTTTTTTTTAATTATAGTTTTTATTTATTTCACTTAACGAAAATGTTTTTACAATTCTAGATTTCGTCATTTCGTTAGTTTTCATTAACGATAATAACCTTGGTCGTATGTCCAGTAGTTTAAAACAATGACTCATTCTGAAACCACCTTAAAATTTACCTCAGAATTATGTATTCCATCAAAGTAGGTTCTCTCAATATGTGTCACTCATTTGAAAGATGTTTATTCTGTGTTTCTTGTTCGCATTTCCAATAATCGTGCATCTTTCAATGAGACGTGCAGTGACCTGTCAATCAACTGGGGCAGCACTGGCACCTGAGGCGTCCAATCAGGTTCCAGAAGTGGACAGCGCTAAGCAGAGCCCTGGCTCTGACGCTAAATTAGCAATATTTTCCTCAGCATGACCCGCCCTAATCTGCCTCTGATTGGCTCATCAGTCCTCATGCCTAAAGTTAACCAATCTAATCAGTGAAGGCAGCGAGTATTAGCCAATTAGAGGCAGAGTAGGGCGGGTCATGACTTCACCATTCTAGGGGAAAAACTGGGCAATTTGGCTGCAGATATTACTGAACGGTGCACATTAGGGGGATTTAGAAGTGGGTATACGCAATGATGACTGAAAAATAAGTAGGAATAAGCAGGAATACTCCATATACCCCCATATACCCTGTACAGAAGTGAACGCTTAAGTTTTGTCTCCTCTTGGCTCAGCTACTCAAATGGATGTGGATCACTTCCAGACTGAAGCATATTACGTAGACCTGCTGCAGTGCAATTGTAACTGTATAATATTTAGATAAGAAGGTTCATTTTGTATACACAGTACTTGGAGTTAAGTGTACTTAGCAGTAAAAAATAGTACAAACATGTGTAATAGCTTTAATCCTAACAAGACAAACCACATATGTATTTAGAAACAGAGAAGTTGCCTGAAGTCAGTACAAATAATATCACTCTTGCACATATAGCGTGCTACATTAAAGTTGTTCTTAGACCGCATTTGATAATCATGACTGAATTATAAGTCATTACGGACCAGATTTAGATTTTACGAGTACAGGAGAAGATATCTTTCCGTATTTGCTTGTCAAATATTATGCGTTTAAACCCAAAGTTGCTGACCATGTTTGAAGAATATCAAGTAGATGAGCCACAGTAATGACAAAGCCAGTAATGGAAGATTCACAGACACATGCAAACATCATTGGTGCGCTTTCCCAAGACAGTAAAATATCACTGGCAGGAAAATATGAGACCAAGGCCAAACATATTGGATCGGTTACATCAACATCAGCATCTCCAACAATTGATCCAAGAAATAGAATATGAAGTAATTGTTCAGAAATGTTATTACAGAAATTAGCCGGGAATGTTAAAGATTTCTGGTAATTATTATATATATAGTTTTAGATAATCGGAAGAAAATGTGGAAAACATTTCTAGGGATCAGTGAGTGAAATGAAAGGATTCCATGCAAGAGAGGAAAGATACGTATTTATCATTGCAACTGACAAGGTTTGTAAAGGGACTGTTGGAAAAACCATGATAAATGAGCTGCGGTGGTGGCTTGAAATCTAATAACATTACTCAGAAAATATTATTATTTTGTCATTATTTTGTTTTTGACAATAGACAGTTCTGATATTGGAAAGAATAACAGAACAGCAAAACAAAATAAAAACTTGTACACATTTGTAAGATAACCCATAGCAGAAGTTAAAAAAAAAAAAGTAAAAAAAAAAAAACTTGCGGTACGGTAACAATCACACCACTTGTCTCAACACATCAGCAGCTTACAGCACTTCTGGCCAAATTTCCAAGTGTCGAAAACAGCGTGCCAGCACAGACAGAGGAATTCGTCAGCTTGGTCTAGGTGTGGTTTTGCTATAGTACAGTATCTCAAGGCTATAACAATTAATTCTTGTTCCAAAGTCACGAAAACTTGACATGTAGAGATGTAATAAATCCTTAATAAAGACATATGCATTATCAGGGAGCTATATACACATGCCAACTTTATTTAGTTAATAATAAATATGACCTGACTTTTCACTATTTGTTTTTCATAACTTCAAAGATGATTTTTATGCTTTTTGAAAAACCATCACATATTTTATCCTGTCTACTGGTTTTACAAATCATCTTATTTTATGGAGTTTTTCACATCATACTGGAATATAAATCTAAATATTGTCTCCATTATATTTTGCTTTTTTTTTTTTTTTTTTCCAATACTCACTCCGTGCACTATGTTCACCCTCAAAGACCTAAACAGCCACCTGTGACCAAAAACATCTATAGATCTGAACTGTTTAATAGCCTTTTAACCTATAATTCTATCGATGCGCTGAAATAATTCCGATAAAATGCAGTTTTTCCGCTTTTCAGCTGCATCAGATGCTCTGTAGTGAACGTAGAAACACTGTCATCTTCTGCAATGATTCATGAGTAAAATGAGTAAAATCCATGTAGTTTAACAAATGGCTGGTTGTACATGTTTGTTTTTACATTCAGTTAATGATATATGTGGGTTTTTGCTGAAACAGTAACTGCTGCTTCAGTTTTTTTCTGTTTTGATATTAAAACCTCTGATTTAAGACTGAGCTTTTATGTACGACGGCGTATTAGTGCCACATAAGAAAAATAAAAACCCTTGTCACTATGAGAATAAAGTTGTAATATTTTGAGAATGAAGTCACAATATTATGAGTTGTACTTAAAAAAAAACAAAAAAAAAAAAAACATCATAATTTAATGAAAATAATGCTGTACTTTTATGAGATTAAAGTTGGAATATTTTGAAAATGAATTTGCAATAGTGCGATAAACAGTCATCATTTAGAAACTGTATGCCTTAAGACTTGTTGATGACAGTTTCCGGTTGCATCAAACACAACAAGTGAAGCAAATTTAAGTTAAAATTGCTTTTTAACTTAAATTTGTGTAAACTCCAAATGAAAATATAACCTCACAAAATGTTCCAAGTTCTCCATCATGGGATGAGTGGGTACGATGTTATGCTTGTAAAATTATGGCTTTATTGTCAAAATATGACAACATTATTCTCATAATATTACGGGTTTTATCAAAAATATTTTACGACTTCATTCTCATAGTGACAAGTGTTTTTATTTTCTTATGTGGCTCTAATACGTCACCATATTAATGAACATCTTCATGGTTTGTAAATTAAGTTGGATGTCACTACAAAAATAGTTGTAAGTCTCTTAGGGTTAACTTTAGTGGTACAATCTAGCTCACAGGTGTCCCAAAACCAGCCTGTTAAAAAGGGTCCAATCCAGCCAGTGGGATGAATTTGTGAAGTGCAAAAATTACACTGAATATAAAAAAATCTATTTAGTTCAGGGACCACATACAGGCCAATATGATCTCAGGTGGGTCAGACCAGTAAAATACTATCATAATAACCGAAACAAAATATGATCCTGAATCCCTGTGGTCTACATAAAAGGTTCTGCTTGGGTCTAAATTCTTCATTAATTCAACTCCACAGGTCCATCTTCAACCCTATTTCTGAGTAATGACACCAGAAAGGTCGTTTTGAGCGCTGGCCCTTTAAATGCAAATGAGCCACTTCACACCCCGCCCCTTCCAGGGTTGTTGACTGTGCTGCTCTGTCCTGTTCAACCAAAAACTGAACATTTTAGGTCAGGGGTGTCAAACTCATTTTGGTTCAGGGGCCATATTTAGCCCAGTTTAATCTCCAGTGGGCCGTACCAGTCAAATAATAGCATAATAACCTATAAATAATGACAACTCCAAATGTTTTACTGCAAAAAAAACAAAAAAAAACAAAACATTAGATGATGAAACTATTTCTATCCAAAACAAAAAAGATGTGAGTAACTGGAAAAAAAAAGAAAGTTCTGAAGAAAAACAAGTCCACCTTTATCAATATTATGCCTCACCTTATGATTTCTACATGTGCATTACAGATCAGATCTACCAAGACACAAAACAGGCAGAATATTGTTAAAATTGCACTTATTTTTCTTTAGACATTCCAGGTTGTTCATATTTGTTCAGGTTATTGACATTTTAGTATTAAAGGATATCAGAATTTAATGTTCTTTTCAATAAACCAAAAAGAAAATATTGATGTTGCCATTATTTATAGGCATAATATCATATTATTTTTCTCACATTAAACCAAGAAGAAAATTTGGAGTCATTATTTCTAGGTTATTACGCTCTTATTTTTGACTTTGATGCCCTTGACTGTTAATATCTTTAGGGTAATTTTTGCATTTTGCACTTTGTAAATTCATCTCGCGGGCCAGATTGGAACCTTTAGCGGGCCGGTTTTGGCCCCCGGGCCGCATGTTTGATTGACACCTGTGTTTTAGGTAATCGGCTCAAAGTTTGGACATATTTTCAGTTTTTACTACAACCGCTGCTGCTGATAAACAATTATGTCGTATTCAGAGGAATGTTTGTCGGAAGTCTTGACCTTATATGTGCAAATGTTGTAATGTAACTAGTTATAGACGCAACAAATTAAGCAGGAATTAAAACGGGTTGTAGAAATCCACTTGATTTTTGCAAAAATAAATATAAAGATACCTTTGCAGCACCTGGAGGGTTCAAATTCAAACTTTTTAATCTATTAGGGTCCAAATACACAAATAAATGAACCAAAGACTAATAAAAGTGGGTTTAGCAAAATATGACCCCTTTAAGAGAAGTGTAATTTTAACAATATTCTGCCTGTTACTTTATGCTTTGTGCATTTTTAGATCCACTGTGATCTATAAGTTGTAGCCTAATGCACATATGTCAATGAAAAGCATGTGAAAATTGTAGTTATTTCAGGTTGTTCTTCACTGTAAGACGGAATAAGTTGAGTTTACTTAAAAAAATTGAGTAAACCGGTTACCTTAAAAAAATGTAAGTAATGAGTAATGACAACTTGAGTGTATTAAACTTAAATGCTTGATTTGAATGGAATTACTATTTTAAGTACAACACACTAAATGCCAGGCTAATTTAACTTAACATCTGTTGTAATGTCAATTGCTTTGTATAATCATTAACTTAATATCATCAGTTCATTATACACAATTCCTGTAACGATCTGAGTACGGTGACTGAACCCAAATGCAAGACCCGGAAGCAGACGTAAAGGTTTACAGTGTTTATTAAACACAGGTTTAACTGACAAGTCAAGGATTGTGTAAGAATACAGATTCTTGAGGTTACAGAGTTCTTCTCAGGGTTTGTGAGGCAGACCGGAGACGGACCCTCACAGCCCGGACCGAAAACACACGTCGGGTATCCGACTAGGGGAGAGCAGAGGGATGTCAGAAAACAGACCAGATCACACACGGTAAGGCAGACGGATAGGCAACAGTACATTGGGATAAGACTAGCTCACGTGTAACAGGGTCAATAATCTAGCAGCAATGTGGGTACATTATATTGTGTCTTGTTATAATTACACAAAATCTGTGCATTTTATTTTAATTTCTTTTGGTTTAGTACCTGACATTGTGGGCCTCCGGATCAGTGTGTGTGGAACCTTTTGTTTTGGTCTGTTCCCCATCGAACGGTTTACAGTGTGACGCTGTGCACTATAACTTGAGTTTTCGCGCCTTTGCCTCCTCCCTTTTGTTGCGGTTTTCTGTGGGAGAGGTAAGCAGCCATGTAGTTCGTAGAAATTTTTGGTTTAACCTTTGTTAATTTAGTTTTTTTTACATGAACCAGCTAGTTTAGGCTGTATTAGGCACTTATAATGAATTTAAACATATTTCTTTATTATTTGGTTTGTGCAGGAGTGTTTTACATAGGGAATGCTGACCGGAGGTTATGTTTTATAATTTTGTCAGGTATGTTGTATTTTGTTTTAATAATTCAATGTATTTTGGGCCCTTTTGTTCCGGTTTTCTGTGGGAGAGGAGTGTTTTAGATGGGGAATGGTGACCGGAGGTTGTTATGTTTTATAATTTTGTCAGATGAATAAATGGAGACTACCTCCAAAGGCACACACGTGCAGGTCTCATCATTAAAAGAGAAAAAGAACACAACGCAGAGTCCGACACCACCGGTTACACACGTACCAGAAAAACAGGCAAAAGGTCAAACACACGTTGAGGCAAACAGCAGCAGAGGCACAGACAGGGGTCGGGCAGAAAGGCAGACGTCCAGAAAAACAATCCAGGTCACAAACAGGCAGACAGAAAAACAGGATCCAAAAAACGCTGGTAAGTAACACACTAGGCGATACGAACTGGCACAGGACAGGGGAAAACACAGGGCTTAAATACACAAGAGGGAGGGAAGACAATGAGACACAGGTGGAGCAAATCAGGGCGGGGACAGGTAATCACACACAGGTGGAACTGATTAGGGAAAGGAAGCAAAGACACCAGACATGACACAAGAGGAGAACTTAACAAAATAAAACAGGAAGTGACAGACAAAACACACAAGACAGACAAAACCAGACTAATGTCTGGTGGCAGATGTGACAATTCCAAGCTGGTTTAAATTAAAAATCATTTGCAATATAAATTGCTTTGTATAATTATTAAACCTAATATACTGTAATGTGGATGGAAGTTAGGCAGGAGATTAGCTCAACATAATTTACCAGGACAAAAAATGCTTTTATTTTGGCAAGGTATAAAGGTGTATTTTGGACAAGCACAGTATTGGTTGAACAGTAAATCCATTGTTCTTCCTATGGCTCTAACTCATGGTGCAGCTCTACAAAAATACAAAAACAAACACAAAAAGTCCAATAAACACTGACATACACACATTCAGCCCAAATTAACAAACCCTAACACCACAACCCCGCTGAACCTCTGCACGGAAAAAGAACACATTTTCAACAACAGGCCCAATACCCACAATGCAATGTGGAGATAAAAAGGTGTGGTCATGACTAAAACTTAGTGATTTAAATCCATTCAATTTGAACTTTTTTGTACTTTCGACTATGTCTACAAATTAGTAGAATATACTTAACATTTTATAGTAATGTAATACAACTTAAATCATTTAAGTACATTGTAATTAAAGCATTTTAGTAAATACAAAATCTGGGCTTAGAGTGTCGTTATTCACATTTTTAAGGAAACTTTGTAGATGTAAACATTTTCATGATGCAATTGGACTTTTTCCACTGTTATTATTTTACTGGTTTGGCCCACTTCAGATCATGTTGGACTGAATGTGGCCCCTGAACTAAAACTAAAATGAGTTTGACGCCTCTGGTCTAGTTCAAGTCAGTGTTACATAACCACAGTATTTAAGTACAAGTCTGAGGAAATATGCTCATCTGTGTCAGTTCTGGTAATAACCGTAACAAAAGTGTTCTGGAAGTAGATGATGGAAAATAATGAGTTGCGGTAATCCAAATGGCCGGGGACAAAAACAGCACGAGTCTGTTCATCACTGAATGAAGGAAATGACCTAACCTTTGCAATAATCCTGATTTGACAGACAGCCGATTTGGTCATATCGCTATAATGTTTTGAAAGGTTCACCTTGAATTGAAGATTACTCCCAGATTACTGCTCTCAGGAGTGTGCTGCAAACCTTGGGAAACTAAAATCTGGCTATTAAGAGACGTGCTTTGGATCCAAATACCTTCACTTTAATTTTGACATCGTATTGTCATTATTCAGCATTAAAAAGTTACAAGACATCCAGGACTTTATGTTGGCAAAACAGGCTCTGAGTGAGGTAACTGAGGTCTGATAGATTAATAGATAGTTCGAGTATATGAATTCTATGTAACTTTATGCTCTTATTCCACTCAGAGGTAAATACTGTATGTTTTACACCACTTCATTTGCCTGACAGCTTTAGTGTTAATTCTGAATGCTCATGATAAACTGAAGGATTATGTGTTCCTGAACGGGTTGAGAAATCCTTCTTCTGAAGTGAAAACCCTCTTGGCTTAGCTGGAAAAAAATTGTCACAAAGCTCAAAGCTGAAAACCGGGCTTTATTCTGAGGTCATGAAATTTTTGACTTTTTTGTGATCTGTGGTTCTCACAGGACAGGGATGCTACAAACA
Organism: Sphaeramia orbicularis; assembly: GCF_902148855.1. Taxonomy (NCBI): domain Eukaryota; kingdom Metazoa; phylum Chordata; class Actinopteri; order Kurtiformes; family Apogonidae; genus Sphaeramia; species Sphaeramia orbicularis. Next base: position 35,098,946 of record NC_043969.1, read on the forward strand.
TAAAATGATTAGCATTACTATCATGTACGGAAAAAATTATTAGACCACCTTTGTTTACTTCAATTTCTTGTTCATTTTAACACCTAGTACAACCAAAGGTACATTTGTTTGAACAAATATAATGATAACAACAAAAATAGCTCATAGTAGTTTAATTTAACAGCTGATATCTTGCCATTTTCCATGTTTTCTTGATAATAACCAAAATCACTTCAGTTCTTACTTCAATATCTATGACATTCTTCGGACAAAAACAGCGCATTTAGGCATTCCATGTTTTCTTTTCTGTCTGTTTTAGTCACATGATACACACAGGAGTTAGTACTTGATTGCATAACCATTGTTTTTGAGGATTTTTGATAGTCTAATAATTTTTTCCACAACTGTAGATAGATAGATATACATAGATACAGTGAGTCGCAGAAAAAATTATTAGCCCACCCCTTGTTTTCTTTAATTTCTTGTTCATTTTAATGCCTGGTACAACTAAAGGTACAGTCTACTCTTGTTATACCGCCAACTTCCGTTCACGGCCAAATTGGCGGTATAGCGAAAATGGCGTTACAACGGGTTGCGTCCATAATGTGCATGTCTTTACTATATGATGTCTATGCTGCCTCCGTTAACCCGTTCTAATTGTGTTTCTAAATAAATCTTGATTCTGTTATGTTGTAAGGGATCATTTAAAGTGGGGAAACATTTTAAGCATTATTATACCGTGTCGGGAAATGACACCCCATCATCTTGAGGCTTTGGCTTAATCCCACATCCTCTTCCCGACATCCTGACCTACTGAGTGTTCTGCGATAAATGAACGGTGGCCGTTCCGTAGACCTACTCGTAGCTTGTCGCGATCAGCGTCTGGCGCGTTTGTTTCAGTGCATTGTTAAAATTTATGTGTACTCGATGGCAATCACGCTGGCGGTATAACGGTCGGGAAATCAATGGTATAAGTGTTGTTTGTGCATGGAACTGGGCTGGTGGATGGCGATAGGCGGAAATGGCGGTAGCTAATAGAATAATGCATTGGGGATTTTTGTGCAATGGTTTTGGTCAGTGGTGAGCGAAAATGGTGGTATAACGGCGGGCGGTTTAACGAGAGTAGACTGTACATTTGTTTGGACAAATATAATGATAACAAGAAAAATAGTTTAATTTCAGAGCTGATATCTAGACATTTTCCATGTTTTCTTGATAATAACCAAAATCACTTCAGTTCTTACATCAATATCTATGGCATTGTACTGACAAAAACAGCGCTTTTAGGCATTCCATGTTTTCTTTTCTGTCTGTTTTAGTCACATGATACACACAGGAGTTAGTACTTGATTGCATAACCATTGTTTCTGATGACTTTTGATGGTCTAATCATTTTTTTCCGTGACTGTAAACTCCAAATCTGGAAAGTGAAGACAATGCACAAGTGTGGAAAACTGCTGAATGGAAGCTGAATGTTCACTTGGGGTTGGCTCCAAAAGTGACTCACAGACAAACTATAGAGCACTAATAAACATGTGTACGGTACGGTGGTGCAGTGGTTTGGACTCACCTCATAGCAAGAAGGTCCTGCATTCAGTCCAAGCACTGGACCGGTTGGTGTTGGCCTTTCTGTGTGGACTTTGCATGTTCTCCCCATGTCTATGTGGGTTCTCTCTAAGACAGAGGTGTCAAACTCAGGTCCTCGAGGGCTGGTATCCTGCATGTTTTAGATGATTCCTTCTTCCATCACACCTGGAAGCCATTCCATCGTGATCAGGCTTCTGCAAAGCAAGGTGCTAATATTTTTGGATTTTTCATTGTAGTTTAGTTTTATTTAGTTTTGATTTTTTTTCTCTAATTCAGTTAGTTTTAATTCGTTTTTAGAGCAGGTTTGCTAGTTTTTATTAGTTTTTGTTATTTTCTAAATGCTTAGTTGTAGTTTAGTTTTAGTGTTAATTTTAGTTTTGTCGTATCTATTCTCTTCTTCGCTGTCATATCCAAATAAATCCCAGACAGGAGTCTGCTGTTTTCTCCCAACTTTAGTCTCTATATTTCCAGGTAGAGTGGGGATGAGAAGACGACTGTAAATCACAAGTGAACACAAGTGACGGACCATTAAATATCAAATGGTGCCAGCAGCTAAAATTGCTTGAGGGAAATAAATCGTATCAATCCGACATTGACAAAGACGAAAATGAAAGGAATTTTATCCATAATTTTTATCCGTTTTAGTTAGTTTTGTAAGCACACAATACAGTTTCAGTTAGTTATCATTTTTTTCTTTTACTTATAGTTTTAATTTATTTCAGTTAACAAAAATGTTTTTACAATTCTAGTTTTCATCATTTCGTTAGTTTTCGTTAACACTAATAACCTTGCTGAAGAGCATGATGATGAGCAGATCATTAATTGAACCAGGTGTGTTGGAAGAGGGAAATATCTAAAACATGCAGGATACCAGCCCTCGAGGACCGGAGTTTGACACCTGTGCTCTATGACATGCTTTTAGTAGATTAACTGGTCTAAATCAGAGGTGTCCAATCCTGGTCCTCGATGGCCGGTATCCTGCATGTTTTACAGGGTGGGGAAGCAAAATTTACAATGAACATTTAGTTGTTTTTTCTCAGCAGGCACTACGTCAATTGTTTTGAAACCAAACATATATTGATGTCATAATCATACCTAACACTATTATCCATACCTTTTCAGAAACTTTTGCCCATATGAGTAATCAGGAAAGCAAACGTCAAAGAGTGTGTGATTTGCTGAATGCACTCGTCACACCAAAGGAGATTTCAAAAATAGTTGGAGTGTCCATAAAGACTGTTTATAATGGAAAGAAGAGAATGACTATGAGCAAAACTATTACGAGAAAGTCTGGAAGATACTGTTAAAGAAGAATGGGAGAAGTTGTCACCCGAATATTTGAGGAACACTTGCGCAAGTTTCAGGAAGCGTGTGAAGGCAGTTATTGAGAAAGAAGGAGGACACATAGAATAAAAACATTTTCTATTATGTACATTTTCTTGTGGCAAAAAAATTCTCATGACTTTCAATAAACTAATTGGTCATACACTGTCTTTCAATCCCTGCCTCAAAATATTGTAAATTTTGCTTCCCCACCCTGTAGTTTCGACCAACTCAATATGTAAAGCGTCATGAGATAACTTTTGTTATGATTTGGCTCTGTATAAATAAAATTTGATTTGATTTACAGTTGCGAAAAAAATGATTAGACCATCGAAAGTCACCAAAAACAACGGTTATAAAATCAAGTACTAACTTCTGTGTGAATCATGTGACTAAAACAGATAGAAAAGAAAACATGCAATGCCTAAAAGCACAGTTTTTGTCAGTACAATGCCACAGATATTGATCCAAGAACTGAAGTGATTTCCGTTATTATCAAGAAAACATGGAAAATGGATAGATATCAGCTGTTAAATTAAACTTTTATGAGCTATTTTTGTTGATATCATTATATTTGTCCAAACAAATGTATCTTTGGTTGTACCAGGCATTAAAATGAACAAGATATTGAAGTAAACAAGGATGGTCAAATCATTTTTTCCGCGACTGTATATACATTCTACATTTGCAATAAATTAAACTACCAACATTGAAAGTATTACAGCACTGCATTCATGAACACACTGAAGCATGTTTTTTTCCCCTTTAAACATATGTTTCCCCACCAAAGACAATGACACGGTAGCCAGTTTTTATAACAAAATAAATAGTTTGTAATTGAATTAAATGACTTCTATAAAATATAACTCAATAACTGCAAATTGAGTCCCAGCAGTAGTAAGCACAAGTCTGATTCAAGTCTCAGACCACTACAGCATCTGGCCTGGAGAGAGAGGAAATGGCAGACTGGAAATCTGGAGCAAAAAAGCATAGGGAATCCCATCTACGTGGCTCATGGCTCCCAGAAGCTGAAGGAGGAGAGGAAGGGGAATGTAGTTGGATAACATTTAAGTAAAAGAGGGAAATTTTGTATGCCAAGTCTAACCACCAGGACAAACACAGGTGTTACATAACTAACAAACTAACAACAATCTAACTCATTAAAAACTGTGAATCTACAGTCACAAAAAAATGATTAGACCATCAAAAGTCATCAAAAACAATGGTTATGCAATCAAGTACTTACTCCTGTGTGTATCATGTGACTAAAACAGACAGAAAAGAAAACATGGAATGCCTAAATGGGTTGTTTTTGGCAGTACAATGACATAGACACTGATGTAAGAACTGAAGTGATTTTGGTTATTATCAAGAAAACATGGAAAATGGCTAGATATCAGCTCTGAAATTAAACTCTTAAAAGCTATTTTTGTTATCATATATTTGTCCAAACAAATGTACCTTTAGTTCTACCAGGCATTAAAATGAACAAGAAATTGAAAAAAAACAAGGGGTGGTCTAATATTTTTTTCCGCTACTATATATAAAATGCAAGTGTATCACAAAACAGTCACTTGATAATAATTTTAATTGAATGTAATTAAAGAAGGTGCAGTTAAAATCTACTTCCGCAATAAGATAACAGTTAAGTGACACAATTGAACCGTAGTCTGTTTCCGGAGGGGCATTCTGCTTTAACTCTGTTCATTGTACTAGAGCATTTAAGCCCTCGGGGTGTAGCAGTATAAGACGACCCTGTGAAATCAGCTGCTTTTGCTTCATACCAGCTCGTCATGATCATAAAAGGAAAGTGGTTGCAAAAAGACAATGGTCCACTTCAGTGGCCAGAGGAACCCAGTCATATACGGTTACAGAATTAAAATGAACAAGAAATTGAAGAAAACAAGGGTGGTCTAATAATTTTTTCTGCGACTCAATGTATCTGTGTATAGCTATCTACCTATCTATGTACAGTTACAGAAATAATTATTAGACCATCAAAAGTCATCAAAAATAATAGTTATGCAATCAAGTACTAACTCCTGTGTGTATCATGTGACCAAAACAGACAGAAAAGAAAACATGGAATTCCTAAAAGCACTGTTTTTGTCAGTACAATGCCGTAGATATTGATGGAAGAACTGAAGTGATTTTGGTTATTATCAAGAAAACATGGAAAATGGATAGATATCAGCTCTGAAATTAAACTCTTATGAACTATTTTTGTTGTTATCATTATATTTGTCCAAACAAATGTACTTTTAGTTGTACCAGGCATTAAAATGAACAAGAAATTAAAGAAAACCAAGGTGGTCTAATAATCTATCTATCTATCTATCTTTCTATCTAGCTAGCTAGCTACAGTCGTGGAAAAAATTATTCGACCCTCAAAAGTCATCAAAAACGCTGGTTCTGCAATCAAGTACTAACTCCTGTGTGTATTGTGTGACTAAAACAGATAGAAAAGAAAACATGGAATGCCTAAATGCGCTGTTTTTGGCAGTACAATGTCATATATATTGATGTAAGAACTGAAGTGACTTTGGTTATTATCAAGAAAACATGGAAAATGGATAGATATCTGCTCTGAAATTAAACTCTTATGAGCTATTTTTGTTGTTATCATTATATTTGTCCAAACAAATCGATGGACAAAAAACAAAACCTCCTTTCTGCAAATTTTTAGATTTTGAGTTTTCACATTAAATGGTGAGAACAAGGATGTATTGTTAACACATAATACAGAAAGAGAGTCTGAGAACAGTAGAATATGCTTGGATATCTTTAACAAAGACCATACTATAATAAAACTAAACGTTTTTTTTTTTGTTTCCTGAAAAAAGTGATTTTTTCATATAGGATGTTTTGTATTCTGGCCATCAAAATGTACCTTTAGTTGTACCAGGCATTAAAATGAACAAGAAATTAAAGAAAACAAGGGGTGGTCTTATAATTTTTTCTGCGACTCTATCTATCTATCTATCTATCTATCTATCTATCTATCTATCTATCTATCTATCTATCTATCTATCTATCTATCTATCTATCTATCTATCTATTTACAGTCGCGGAAAAAATGATTAGACCGTCAAAAGTCATCAAAAACAATGTTTATACAATCAAGTACTAACTCCTGTGTGTATCATGTGACTAAAACAGACAGAAAAGAAAACACGGAACGCCTAAAAGCATTGTTTTTGTCAGTACAATGCCATAGATATTGATGTAAGAACTGAAGTGATTTTGGTTATCATGAAGAAAACAGGGAAAATGTCTAAATATCAGCTCTGAAATTAAACTCTTATGAGCTATTTTTGTTGTTATCATTATATTTGTATACTTTTAGTTGTCCTGGACATCAAAATTAACAAGAAATTGAAGAAAACAAGGGTGGTCTAATAATTTTTTCCACAACTGTATGTGCAGTGCTTCGTTAAAAAGACTAATACAATACACATATTTCAACAACATCCCCCGAAGTAACATTTCTCAAAGTTTCCTTTTCTCAGCTGTGCACATGTGTTCATAAATCTGGACCGATGCATTGTTAAAGCACAGTAAATACTTGGAATTCACAAGCAGCCACAGGAGAGGTATTTTGGAAGGGCCTTAGGTCACAAAAAATATGTAAGTATAACTAATTTAGTTAAAGTGGCTTCTATCTTTTACAAGACTTGAGCGCATACACTGTGTACAAAGATTTATTAAGAAAAAAGGTTGACTTTTAGAGTATATGGTTCCAACTTTCTATGAAGTTGTTTTCCTCCATGAACTAGGTTTATGTCATTCCCATTTATTTTACTATTTCCCTACGACATTAAATGGTGTCTTTTTGGTCAAAATGTGCTTTATCATAATTCAACTGGCATTGCCAAAATCAAGAAGCATGTGGGAAATTATAATCTGAGGAGTTGCTACATCACCGAATAGTGTGACTGGTGATTTATGTACTCTGGATAATGTAAACAGACTGTGCTATGCATCCTGCTTTGGCACAGCTGTCCGGTACATGTGGTGTTTCCTTGTGGAAAACTTCACATGTACCGTGAATGGAGCCCAGCCTGTGCATGGTCTGTTGGTTATACTGGACCAATTAATACCATGTTGCACGTTTTCAGTCATATAAAATAGTCTCACAGATGTCCCAAACGCCAAAATAAATACCCCATAAATAAAATGTTTCTGACACCAGTTTCCAGGATGATGCACCGGAATTCATCTTTTGGTTTCAAACTCCAACTTTAGATAAGTGGCTACATTTTTATTAGAAACAGTAAAGCCGCGGTGACAAAAGAGAAGAAAGAAATTTATGACGGAGTAAGTCGTGAGTTGGAAGGTACAATATAGTTAGGGGGGAAAGTTTAGGAAGGAAAAGTACATTATACTTGGATAGAAGGTTGAGTTTCAGGAAGAATTATCTCGTTTCTCTGAAAGGACCTGTCCATAAACCCTTGACATATCCATGGAAACAATAGGAGAACAGGAAAATACAGTTTCTGAGAAAAACACTTTCATATCTGTTAAGTCAGAGGAAAATGCAGGGGAACGACTTAATTTATTACTATCATTATCATTAATACATAAAATATAAATACTGACAAAGTAAACTCACATTACTTATACTCAGCTTTTTAGATCTCCAATTTAAAGCCAGTATCTTCTATGTATGTTGGACATCATACATATTGGGTATTGTTCAGTTTCAATGTCGAACTCACGACATTTAGACAAAACAAAACGTCGCTTTAATTCAGCATCAAACACGAGTCCAAAAATAGTTGACTTTTATTATTGTTCAATGACCGATTGCGTCTGTGTTCCCAAACCCCACTTAATCCACTATTACGGTGTTACCTGATATACCTCTGAACCTTTGAGACCTGAATGATAAAAGAAATGAAGAGCCACCTGTGAATATGTTTCTTCTGTGTTTACTCATCTATGAAACCGCCTGACCCTTTTGGCTAAATTCATTTATCGTGCCTATTTGTCAGACTCCAAACATTATTCAACACACATGTGATTTTTATTGCTTTTTTACGTAATTATTTACACTCGAGCCAGAGGATTGTTATTTTGGACCTGCTTGGAGTAATATGAAACGCAATGCTTGTATGTTTCTCACATGTGATGAATATTGAATCCATGTGAACTCCACAAATGTTTAAATCAAACAGAGTGTGATCTATGCAATGTTAAAGCAAACAGACTTATGTACGAACATGTAGTTAAAATAATTATTTGTAGCTGAAAACAGTTGGACACAATTAGGCGGATGAACAAACGCATCCTTCTGGATTTTAAGGCAAAGTAAATTTAGAACATTACAGAATTGGATTTTTCTGCTGTCGTTGGGGTGGGCGCGTTGTTGTCTCTCGGGGGGTGCGGGTTGTTGCATGGTTGTAGTCACATTTTTTGGTTTTTTTGGTTTTTTGCTCAATTTACTCAGTTCTTGTGGGTGTTGCGGATTATTGTTGGTTATTGTTATCATTATAATTATTATTATTTTTAATATCATCACTATTATTACCTCAGCCAAGGAATGGTGGAGGTTACGTTGTCATTGAGGTTTGTTTGTTTATTTGTTTGTTTGTTAGCAAGATAACTCAAAAAGTTATGGACGGATTTTGATCTAATTTTCAGGAAATGTTGATACTGGCACAAGTAATAAATGATAAAATTTTAGTGGTGATCGGGGGGGGGGGGGGGGGGGGGACTGATCTGCCTTGGCGGTGGTCTGCGCTCTCTGAGGGCTTTTCTAGTCAGTATTATTGTTGTAATTCTCACTATTATTACCTCCACCAAGGAGGTTAAGTTTTTGCTGGCGCTGCTTTTTTACCTGTCTGTTTCTCTGCCTGTCTGTCTGTCCATGTGCAAGATAACTCAGAAAGTTATGGATGGATTTGAATAAAAATTTCAGGAAATGTTGGTACTGGCACAAGGAAAAAAATGATAAAATTTTGGTGGTGATGGAGGGGGGGGGGGTCATGGGCGGAGGTCTGTGCTCTCTTTTCTAGAAAAGCACTTGTAGAACGCAGACCTCTGCCATCGGCAGATTCAGTGCCCCCCCCCCCCCCCCCCCCCCCCCCCCCCCCCCCCCCCCCCCCCCCCCCCCCCCCCCCCCCCCCCCCCCCCCCCCCCCCCCCGATCACCACCAAAATTTAATAATGTTGTCCTTGTGCCAGTATCAGCATTTCCTGAAATTTTCATCCAAATCCGTCCATAAGTTTTTGAGTTATCTTGCACATGGACAGACAGACAGACAAACCAACACCAACAAAAACATAACCTCCTTGGCGGAGGTAACTAGAAAAGCACTCGTAGAACGCAGACCTCCGGCATCAGCAGATCAGTGGCCCCCCCATCCCCGATCACCACCAAAATTTAATCATTTTTTCCTTGTGCCAGTATCAACATTTCCTGAAACTTTCATCCAAATCCGTCCATAACTTTTTGAGTTATCTTGCACACGGACGGACAGACAGACAGACATGGGGGGGGGGGTCACTGATCTGCCTTGGTGGAGGTCTGCGCTCTCCGAGTGCTTTTCTAGTTGTTGATATTTTCTTGTGTTGGGGTCTGCTTTTTTGTGTCTCTCCCCTTTGCTCTCTCCTACTTTCTTCTCCCTTTCTTCTCTTTCCCCCTGTTTCTTCCTGTCAGGTCCGGCATCAAAATGTGGTTAAAAAAAAAACAAAAATAAAAACAGTGGAACATCAAAGGGAGCTTTATATACTTTATAAATTTCCCCTTGGCAAAGCAAATTTGTTCAGCACAACAAGGCAGACATACCACCATTCTGCTGTTATGATACTGGATAAGACATGTTTAAAAAAAAAAAAAAAAAAAAGAATTGGATTTTTTTGGTGAGACTGTTGCGGTTGCATCAGTATCTTTTTGATACCACAGTGCAGATACACAGAAGGCACACAGATACAGCTACAGAGCAGTGATGTTGACAGATATCTGAGGTTAACCTGAGGTGAAGCTTTTGAGTTTGTTCCTTTTAATCGTGTTAGAAATGTTGCATGAGAGCAACCGGCATTTTTTTTTTTTTTTTTTTTTCCGCAAGAGCTGTTAGTCCTGTTCCAATCAAAAATAAGTTTTTTCTTGTACAACTGTCAGTACAGAATGTGCAACTTGAAGCAACTACTGTGCACAAATCACAAACAGATACTTTGGATAATAACGAACACCCTATGGTCAGGAGTGAACTTCTATAGCCCTTTAACTTCTAGAATCTCTCCGGCGCTGCATTTTTCACTTTACAGCATTTAAATTACTGTAACTCCTGATCTGTTTATGCTATCCACAAAATTCAAATGGCATCAGAAAGCTGAGATGTTGAGCTTTTTAACCCTATATAACACTTTATTGCAGCAATGTGGGTTTCTGTTACAAACGGAAAGGAACTGTTTCATAGAATTCCACACAGGCTCAAAAACGTCTGTAAATAACAAAAAATATGAAGCCATAATATGGATACTGAATGCTCAACACCAAAAAGCATGTTTGAGCAGATGCAAAATAGTTGAAAGTTTATTTTTGCAATCTCAAAAAGTTTCGTTGCGGACATTTACAGGGGTTTCTGATACTAAATATACTAAAAAAAAAGTATTTTTTTTCTTTTTTTACTAAAACACTGTTTTAAGCATTTATTATTTATACTAATGATAATTAATGGCCAGATATCGAAAGTTAAGTACTTCCTGAAAACAAAGATGCGAAAGAATAGGCAAAAAAGACATTTGTGACACTTTTACTGCAAAAAATTAACATGAAGACATCTAGGCAGCAGTGGCAGTCTTAAACGGGATATTTAGATATTATGCTTTTTACTTTTACTTTTGTTTTTATTTTTAGCTTTTTTTAGTTAAACAACATTAGACACAATTAGCCATTCAAAACAGACTGAAGAATAGTATTCCTATGCAATGTGATATCATGAATTGTGTACAGATAACACGCCAAATAAAAGTGTCATATTATCTGTATGCAATTCATGATTATAAGCTTTTCGCGTGTATGTTCATGCCACTTAAAATACCACGCAAATAGAAGTTAGGGTTGGTGTTAGCAGTTAGCGGTTAGAGTTAGGGTTAGGTTCATGGTTAGGGTTAGTGGTTAGGGTTAGGTTTAGGGTTAGCGGTTAGGTTTAGAATTAGGGTTAGGTTTAGAATTAGGTTTAGGTTTACGGTTAGGGTTAGGGTTAGCGGTTAGGTTTAGAATTAGGTTAAGGGTTAGCAGTTAGGTTTAGAATTAGGTTTAGGGTTATGGTTAGGGTTAGTGGTTAGCAGTTAGGGTTAGGTTTAGGGTTAGCGGTTAGGTTTAGAATTAGGTGTAGGGTTATGTTAGGGTTAGTGGTTAGTGGTTAGGGTTAGGTTTAGGGTTAGCGGTTAGGTTTAGAATTAGGTTTAGGGTTAGCGGTTAGGTTTAGAATTAGGTTTAGGGTTAGCGGTTAGGTTTAGAATTAGGTTTAGGGTTATGGTTAGGGTTAGTGGTTAGGATTAGGTTCAGGGTTAGCGGTTAGGTTTAGAATTAGGTTTAGGGTTATGGTTCGGGTTAGTGGTTAGGATTAGGTTCAGGGTTAGCGGTTAGGTTTAGAATTAGGTTTAGGGTTATGGTTAGAGTTAGTGGTTAGTGGTTAGGGTTAGGTTTAGGGTTAGCGGTTAGGTTTAGAATTAGGTTTAGGGTTAGCGGTTACAGATATGTAAACCGGAGATCTTGGCGTACATTGACACATGATCAAATGGCGTTGAATAACACGCGAAAGGATGAAAATGCGTACGTATAGCACGCCAAATGCCATAAGAACTGGCGTGACATACAACACAATTTCATGAGATCAGTCTGTCCTATGTTTTGTCTGAAGGGAGTTTTCTTTCTTCCATCTGCAACAATTTGCAGAGTCTGAATTCTTGCCTTTACAAATATACAGTGACAATTAATAATCTTTACAAACTGCAAAGTCTATGCAAAATCAAACATCCACAAAAAACATCTGTCTAGGGTGATATTTACGGTGTTGTTTATATTTTTGGTTCGCTTGAATAAGCATGAAATTAAAAACAAACTACTAATAAAATCCACTTGGTTGTAAAGGCATACTTATATGACATATCCCTCTAGACTGATGTACTGATGAACAGATTTCCCATGGACTGAAAATAAAGCAGTTATTGTTGGAAAAAAAAAAGAAGAAAAAAACCATTAAGACTTATAAAGGTTAGGTTATTTATTGCTCTGCATTAATGTTGTTCTGGTAATTATTAGAAGTCTGCAAATCATACGTTTATTATTAAGACCAATGATGTAATTATACTTTCTTAGGTTGGTCATGAGATTAAAAGCTTATGCTATCTGATTGGTTGATAATCAAATATTTTACATTTTCACAGCAGAGAGAGAGAGAGACAGAAAATGTAAAGAAAAAACAAGAAAAGATATATTCAGAAGAAATCTAATGCCGTCTACTGTTTTTGTTTGATGTCGACTCTGAGGCAGTACATCACGGTGGAGTTTAGAGTGAAAATAAAAGAAAGCCTCGAGGTTGGAAAGTGAGTTTTTGAAAGGTGTCAATCTCGGTGCCTGAGGCCTGCATTAGAAAAACAACCTGAACGTTGTCAGGATATCATGGAAGATCATGTAAGAAAATGCTAAGCAGGACCAGATGATTCTGCCTCGTACTAGCAAAAGATAGAACTCTACTGTATGTGACGATGGAAGGGGGTTCACTGATGGGGCACTGAAGGCTTCTGTACAACACCTACTGCACAGCATGCCTGGGTCTTCTACCGCGACGCTCCCTGAGGTTTCTGCAGATTTTTTCTTTTATTTTACCCCACTGAAAGGTTTCGTTATTCAAACTAAAGGTCAAAGAACAGAAGTTGTGTAATACTCCTGTAGGCAACTTTGTGTTTCATGACATTGAGCTATAAATATAAAACTGACTGAAATCTGAAATTGCGATCAACCACAGGACATTCTTATGTATGTTTTACTCTTTAATTTATCATGATTTGCAGTATGACTAGGGCGCCGTCCCACCTGTCTCACATGAAGAAGACAATAGGAATCACCTTAAATAACTTAACAAAAACATTGATATTTAAATTAACAAGCTAGATATGATACAGCCAGTGAGTACTGTGTATAATCTGCATTCAAGTGTAGTTTAAAAATGTTTCCGGTTGTTTAACCCTATGACGCCAAACGTATCATATTTGATACATGAGTTTTGAAGCCTTCTACATGATTTGTGTGATATTTTATGTCTTGAAAAAACTGATGTATACAATTAGATAATCCACCAGGGGGGAGGAATTCATTCACCAGAAGCCTCTCCAGTGACACTACAAGACTGTCATTAATGAGGATTGAGGCAGAACTTTGGCAGTTTTGAAAAGGAACTACCAATTTGTTAGACATGTTTGTGTTATATTATGTTTTTGTTTGTTCAAAAATAATAATATTTGAGCATTGAGACCTGATGTATCAAATATGATACAAAATTGAAACTCATACATGGAAATTTGCAAAATGAATTGTTTTGGTTGTTCAGAAGGACCAAAGAACTGGAATTTTCTGTCAATAATTTAATGCTCAGTCTTTGCAGGGTTAATGAGCAGTCAAGTCATGTGTGTTCTGATCGGGGCACCACCGGAGAACCCTGACAAGGGTCGATTTGAGTCTCCGGACAATGTGAATCGCACATGCATAGAAGCATTTACCTCCATTTATCTCAGTCGGCCATCTTTCATGAGTCGCTTCGCCAACCTTTTTTTTTTACATTTACTTTTGCTGTCCTTACTTTTGATACATTTTCAACTTTAAGTTGAGATATTATACATTATTTGCCTTTTCAATTTGCTTGGTTTGGATCAGATTTCCTTGTGCAATGACCACAATAAAATATAGTGTGATGCTTCTATGTTACAAAAACAGCCACAATTGCCAACATGATCTAATAAAATAACAGCAACAATAGCAATAATAGTAGTCGTATTAGTAGTAGTAGTAGTAATAGTGATAATAATAATATCAAAACACTCAAAACACTCCTGTTCAAACAGGCTTTTTAATTTCCCAACTGACACAGGGCCACCACACACTGACTGCACTTTATGTATTCATCATATTTTAAACTGTTTTTAATGGTTTTTTATTGTGTTTTACAGGTATTCTAATTGTATTTTATTTGTTCTGTTTTATTCGTTTTTCGCAATGTAAAGTTGCTACTTTACAGTGTTACATGTACTCCATGTGTCTCCCCCTACCTCCCCCAGTCTCTCTCTATCTCTATCGCTCTCTTTTCTCCTCCTTTACTCTCTCTCTTTAACCCCAACTGGTCAAGGCAGACGTCCATCCTTAAGGAGTCTGGGTCTGCTCCACGTTTCTGCTGTTAAAGGGAACTTTTCCCTCACCACTGTCACCAGTCACAAGTGTTTGCTCCTGGAGGATTCTGTTGGGTTTCTGTAAATTTGATTTGATTTTGATTTGATTTGATAAAGCGCTTTGTGACTCTGTCAGTGAAAAGTGCTCTATAAATAAAATTTACTTACTCACTTACTATTAATAAACAGTTTCTCCAACCTCTTCAATTCTGTGCATTTAGCCTGATTTTCTTGCTGAAACAAGAACAATCATTATAAAATAAATAGAGATTACATGTGATATCAGATGTCACAGAATCAACTGAAAATGTAAAAGGACAGAGGAAAAAGGCAAAGTGAGATGTACTTGTGTGTGATCCATCATCTGAGCCGTCTGGTTTGTCATCTGGTTTTTCTCTCCAAAGACTCATTCAGCTGATCTTTATTTGCGGTCCGGTTCTAAATCTCTCTATTCTGGCGTCAGCAGCAGTTTTTCGTTTTATTTTTACATTTAGTTTTGCAGCATCTGCACGGTAGAACCATTTCACAAAACAGTAAAGTTGATGATTCTTACCTCTTTATTTTATCATTTTGAATTCATTTCCTGAGTTTGTTCATGCTCAGTAAAGGTTTTTATGCTTTTCTGGCTCCATTCCTTGTTTCATCTGCGTCTTTGTTTCTTCCCTTTGTTACCGTTTATGTTTTTTCCTCTCGGTCCTTTCCCACCCTGCTCCTCTCTGCAGGTGCCTCTGGCTCTGGAGCTGCACATTCCTGATGTGTGATTCTGGCTTACAGCCTTCCCAGTGTTTGACTGTGTCGTCCAGCATCAGTATTGTTTCTCAGTCTTTCTTCATCCTTCTTTTCTCTCTCCTGTTTCCACTCACTGCAACAGGTCGAAGCAGATGGCTGCCTACCCGGAAGCCTGATCTGTCAGAGGGTTTTTGTCACATAAAGGAAGTTTTTCTTCTCTTCTCTGTACAGCATCTTGAAGGCCTGGACCTAAATTTGTGATGTGCTTTTAGATAATTGTGTATTATGGGTTAGCACTGTACAATTTACACTGAAATGAGCCAGTCCGATTACACAGGTCTACAAGGAAAATGCTTCCAGAATAAAAGTAATGAAATTTTACCACATGAGAGTTACTGGTAAAGAAAAATGAAGTAAAAAATGCTGGTTGGCTGAACTTTCCAAGATACAGCCTTGGGTCAAAATGTGAAATTCAAGAATTAACGAGAGAATGGGTTTGACTCAAAAGGAATATTTGTCTCAGAGCTACAAGATCTACTTTAAAACACTGTCTGCACATTAGAATACATTCACTTTACAGGTTCTATTTAGTGGAAGATTTCTAAAACTATTATATAAATGTACATAAACCAATATATATGTGTAATAACACTTAATCATATACCTTGAAAACATCAGCAAACTGGCTCTTTTGTCATTTATTTTCCAATTAATCTTATTAAAATACGTAACATTTAGCACATTTAATCTCTGAAGCAAATAATTTCTAAAAAAAATTGTAGACCAGTGTTAATTCTGTTCAGTTCAGAACTCCATAGTCTAAAGCATGGGTGTCAAACATACGGCCCGTGGGCAAAAACCAGCCCACAAATGGGTCCAATCTGGCGTGTGAGTTTGTGAAAAAAAACTTACACTGAGGACATTAATCATTTTAGTTCAGGTTCCATATTCAGACCAAATATGATCTAGAGTGGATCAGGCCAGTAAAATACTATCATAATAACCTATAAATACTGATAACTACAAAATCTTCTCTTTGTTTTAGTGTAAAAAGAAAAAAAAATACATGAAGATGTTCACATTTAGAAACTATCCTTTCACGAAAAATGTGAACAACCTGAACAAATATGAACAGCCTGAAATATCTTAAGAGAACTAAGTGCAGTTTTAACAATATTACTAAATGTTGTGTTTATTTGTAGATCCACTGTCATCTGTAAGTTGTAATGCACATGTGTAAATGATAAACTACAGCATAATACTGTTAAAACTGCTAATAGTTTTCTTCATAAACTTCACTTTTTTCATGGTTGTTTGAGTTATTCACATTTTTTTTTAACGCATAGTCTGTAGATGTGAACATTTTCATGTAATTTTACTGGGTTTTTTTTTTTGTTTGTTTTGTTTTTTTACGGTGGAGTTGACATTATATGTATATTATGTTATTATTTTACTGGTCTGGTCCACTTCAGATCAAATGTGGGAGGATGTGGCCCCTGAACTAAAATGAGTTTGACACCTCTGATCTAAGGTGTTTTAGTAACCCGTGTTTAATCAGTTTTTCAGAAAGCCATTTTTAAGACATGATTAAGACCTAATCCTGTGTTGATTTATTCCATGTCTGTAAAACTACCCCTATATTATCAAAAAAGTGAGGTGTTTCTTCCATTTATATCATCGTTACTCTCTCATCACTGTGGCCCAGAATAGAAATGAAATACTGCAGCACCATTTGGATGGAAAAAGTCAGAATCTGTGTTCAGTTATAGTTTCTGTTCTGTTGTTACATAACCGTCTCCTCAGCATGTCCCTGTACAGCATGTAGGATATATGTATTATAACTCTGTTTAACCCATAAAGACCCAAACATCCACCTGCAACCAAAACCATCTATTGATATAAACTGTTTAATACCTGTTGATCCACTAATCCTATCAATACATGTAAATAATTGGTTTGTCATCTTTTCATGGTCATCAGATATGACCCATTTGGACATTTAGAGGCTCTGGTTACCATGGAAACACCATCATCTTCTTCAACACTGATTCACCAGTAAAACCCACGGAGTTTGATCAATGACAGAGGATGGACACACTTGTTTTATATTCAGTTAGTGATAGATTTTAGCAAAAAAGTCACTTTTTCTTCAGTTTTCTCTGTTTTTGGTATAACAACCATCAACTGTTATCTAAGCTTTTATGAACATCTGCATCAGGGGTGTCAAACTCATTTTAGTTCAGGGGCCACATTCAGTTTAATATGATCTAAAGTGGGCCGGACCAGTAAAATAGTATAAATAATAGTATAAGAACTGATAAATAATGACAGCTCCAAAGTTTTTTCTATGTTTTTCAGTGAAAAAAGTCAAATTCTGTCATGAAAATGTTTACATCTACGAACTGTACTTAAACATAACATGAACAAATATGAGCAACTTGAAAATTCTGAAGAAAAATCAGTGCCATTTTAACAATATTACGCCTAAATTTTATCATTTATATATGTGCGTCACAACTTACAGTTCACAGTGGATCTACAACTACACAAAAAATGTAGTAACAGGCAGAATACTGTTAAAATTCCACATACTTCTATTTAGGCATTTCAGGTTGTCCGTATTTGTTCAGGTTTTTCACATTTTTTGTAAAAGGCTAGTCTATAAATGTCAACATTTTTGTGTAATTTAACTTTTTTTTTTTTTACACTAAAACCAAGAAAAAAGTTTGTGGTTTTCATTATTTATAGTCTATTCTGATAGTATTTTACTGGTCTGACCCACTTTAGATTGAATCGACCTAAAATGATTTGAACATCCTTGATTGTTAATAACTTCAGTGTAATTTTTGCATTTCCAAATTCATCCCATTGGCCGGATTAGACCCTTTGGCGGGCCGGTTTTGGCCCCCGGGCTGCATGTTTGACACCTGTGATCAATATGATCAGTAAATTAAATATATGAAAATACCTGATTTTCACTGGAAAAAAGCAAAATATGGAGGATTATTTTATAATAAATGAAAAAAAGGTTAAATATAGAGAAAAATTAATATGGGAACTGCCACAAAAGTAACACTTGGTCTTTATGGGTTAAAGGAAGCAAAGGCCTGGAGACTGAACTGATGGTGAAAACTAGTCCAAAGCAGAGTTACCATTGCTGCTTTATGCAACTGTTTTGATATTTGATGTTTTTTGGGTCACTGGGCTTTTAGATGAAAGAGAAAATATGCATCAGTCGTATTCATTTTAATAATGAACTGTCAGTTTAAGTTTTGTTGTCAGGGTTTTGCACTCTTGCTATGTGACGATGCTCTCGCCTGACCTGAAGCTGTCACTCAAAACTCAGAATGCACACAGCGATTAATATTTACTTTAGTATAAGCGAGCTGCAAATCATTGACTATACATGAAGACACAGCAGTGGAAACTCAGCAGACGGTCACCGTGCCAGGAACATGACAGCTCTTTGGAGTCAGTGTTGTATCCAGATGACAAGTCCCTTTTACACAGCTGCGTCGAAGGCATTCCCATGTATGCCTACACACATTTACTGGACCAGAGATTTATTGATGTAGGCAAATAAAAAACAGACAAAAACCTCCCCTGAACTCTTAGGTGGGTCATATGAGGTGAAGGTTTCATGAACATCAGACTATGTACAAACACTCTCAATATGTTTGAGTAAACTGCCTTCAGATTGAATCATTTACATAACTTATTAGCATCACTGACACCTAAGTGGCTCACATAAATAAATAAATACGGCAAAATATTTCATCCAAGTGTGTTATTTCAAAATATGAAAGGCAATAACCTTAATTTGCCATTTATTTCTACTTCATTAACTTTACAAGGATATAGCAAATTAAGGTTATTTCCCATATCCTTGTAAAGTTAATGAAGTAGAGGTGCACTAGTATAGCTAGATCATGGAAATCTTCGCAATAGCTGAAGGGAATTAATTTTTTTTTTTTTTTATCTTGCTTTGGAAATTATAAATTATGCGACAAAAAACAGACTTGAGAAGTTTTGGGAAATATGGACCATTTTCTATCATTTTCTTAAGAATAATAATATATCTGTTAATGGTTGGATGGATGACACACATTGATTTATTATTTTATTCGTTCTGATGAGGTTTTTTTGTTTTTTCCTGTAATATTATTGTTGTTTTTTAGTGTGTGGGTATTTTTTATATACATATATACTCTCTCTATGCCTTCGTAACTTGTTCTCTTGGTTAATAGAAGAATATCTCAATAAGAAAGGAGGTTTTGTTTAATGGAAATGCGGTCAAAATGGATTATACATATATATATATATATATATATATATATATATATATATATATATACATATATACATATATATATATATATATATATATATATATATATATATATATATATATATATATATATACATATATACATATATATATATATATATATATATATATATATATATATATATATATATATATATATGTATATATTTATATATATCACCCCACTGAGGTCAGATTTAACTTAACTGGAAATGACAAGTTCTATTTGTACTGGTTGAATGTAATGGAGTTGGAACTTGTGTGGATTTTGAAATAAGAATAGTGAAAATAAGGGGGGGAAATGTGACATCTTTTTGTTGTAATGTATGTTATGTAACAAAATATAACAAAAAAAGGGAAGACTTATTTTAAGAAAAGGTTTTTTTTTCTAAACTGAGAACTTATATGGAATGTGTTTATGTTAAATTTCATGTTTTACCATTGTTAATTTTTCAGACATGATATACAAATGTGCTTAGTTGTTTTTTTTTTGTTTGTTTGTTTTTGTTTTTTCCCAAATGAAAAAATAAAATTACAAAAAAAAAAGGAAGTTTTGCAGTAATATTTCTTGCTCTGTTGCTACTTTGGCCATTACTGTCTGCATTGTTCATTAAATAAGTTCATACTTCTTCCTACTCCTTTTCGACCATGCAAAATTCAGACTTGTATGTGCTTGGGGATAGATTCTGTCCATTTGAATGTTTTATTTTGTTTTTATTTATTTATTTGTTTATTTTTGCATGTTCGAAATAAATAAATTGTTTTACAGGAAATACAAGCTAATGCCCAATATTTATTATCATTATTTGAACTTTTTAAGATTTATCAAAAGGTCTGACTCATTTTCAACCTGTCGTCTAAATGTAACCTTAGAAAAAACAAACAAACAAACCACTAACCCAAAAATGACAAACAAAAGCCTTAAAGCCAGATTAAAGCTCACTCAGCATAAAGGCATGAAGGTATTTGCAGCTTGAACGCTTTGACTACAGGACGATCAGTCATCCTTAAGTAAAAACCATTCATCTGTCTGCTGCTGATAATAAGTAATGATAAAAATTGTCATTCCAAGTCTTGCATAATTTCAGTCTGTTGCTTGTGGTACCGGCAGTCTCATAAACGGCTGCATAATTGATTAAGAGACCACCGCTGAGTACTGTGTGGAAAATCTTGCACCAAAGGGAAAAGCAACCGGATCATCCAGCAGATGTTTTCCCGATTCCCCAAGAATGTTGTAAATACATGAAATATTACGTGCTTGGTGCATCTGACTCCAGAAAGGATTCACTCTGGATGTTCAGGATAGGGAATACTATACGTTTTTGTAAATATTATAAGTCAAAATTAGTAAAAATCTGAATAAAACAGCCACAAATAATAATTAGCATCATGATTTTATCAACACAAACAGCCTGGCTCAGACATGTGTTGTTGCACGCTAAAATTACATAAAAAATAAATAAATATATCAATCTATTTTTGTTTTTGAATGCCGTAAAAGTTGTATGTTTTGATCCTGGCAGCGGTTTGGATTTTTACCCCTTATAGTCAATCCAAGAGGCCATAAACCCTGCAATAAAGAGTTCTGCATGAGCCAAGAAACAGAAGAGCTGGGTCTGCACCAAATATCTGCACACAACAGCTCACACAGTGTCCCTGCAACCTCAGGGCAAATATTTCATTTGGCTCGACTATTGCAAACGCTATCTTAAATATGACTTACAGATTCGATAATACGGTAAAGCGGTAGATTTATTGTTATTCATTTCATAATATTCTCTAAAACTCCAAACATAGAGACACATACTCTTCATGAAAGACTAGAAAAAGAACGTTCTTACACATTGAACCCAGTTTATTTTATATTTGACATAATATCTACTTGGAAATTCTCAAAAGTGGCCTGGCAAAGTGCTGCAAATGTACAGAATAAATCACTGGGCTAATGAAAGAATTCATATTATTCTTAAAGTCTAAATTATAGACCTCATA
The DNA here is from genome assembly GCF_902148855.1 of Sphaeramia orbicularis. Taxonomy (NCBI): domain Eukaryota; kingdom Metazoa; phylum Chordata; class Actinopteri; order Kurtiformes; family Apogonidae; genus Sphaeramia; species Sphaeramia orbicularis. The sequence continues at coordinate 35,120,273 of NC_043969.1, forward strand.
AATGACATTAGAAATGACTCCAAACCACAATCTGATCTGATGCCCATGTCAAAATTAACATGTTTATATCAAAGAATGCACTTTATTGGTAAATGTTTGGAAATTAGAAAGGTAAAACCTGTATTTGGATACATTGTCCAAAAAGTTAAAAAAAAAAAAAAGGAAACTTAACCTTCAACAATATACAGCTTGAGAAATCGAGATAAGGTAACAGTTGTAAAAAAAAAAAAAAAAAAAACACAAAAAAAAAAAAAACCCACCATGCTGAGATTTACAAAGGAAAAAAAAAAATCTTCTCGCCTTACACTTAACCCCTAGAAAAGAACAAAAAAAATAGGAAATTGGTTTTGAGGCTGCACTAATGTCTAAGTGGAAAGAGATTTTATTGCTTCCCTGACAAGCAAACCAAAATATTTGTTCGACCGATGTTTCCACATTTTCAACCAAAGGACTCTTCTCTTGTATTGCACACTCACATTAGATATACATTCAAAGCACCATTAAATCGTTCATGAAATTCCTTTTATTTTGTCAGTTTCAGCTACTACGGTTTAATTGAAATCACTGACTGATTGTAAATGTACGCCCTGTATGAAAAATACCAGTTAACCTTTGGGTTTTTGGGTTTCTCTTTGCCTTTACAGCGACATCCTCATCCGTCTGTGTTCAGTTCCTGCCTTGTCTTCTGTTGCCTGAGAAAGGAAGAGAAATAAAGACGTGAGTATATTTGACTCGGGAAACTCGCGTGGAATCGATTTTTGTGGGATTGTAGCGTATGCACGGCGTTGATGTTTGACCATTTGGCCAGAGGTAAACACCAAGCACAGCACAGCAAGGAAGAGAGCATAAAGAAGACAACATAGATAGATAGATAGATAGATAGATAGATAGATAGATAGATAGATAGATAGATAGATAGATAGATAGATAGATAGATAGATAGATAGATAGATAGAATGACAGAATGATAGAACGATAGAACGATAGATAGAATGATAGATAGAACGATAGAACGATAGAACGATAGATAGATAGATAGATAGATAGATAGATAGATAGATAGATAGATAGATAGATAGATAGATAGATAGATAGATAGATAGATAGATAGATAGATAGATAGATAGATAGATAGATAGGTGGGTGGGTGGATGGATGGATGGATGGATGGATGGATGGATGATAGAATGATAGATAGAACGACAGAACAATAGATAGAACGATAGAACGATAGAACGATAGATAGAACGATAGATAGATAGAACGATAGATAGATAGAACGATAGATAGATAGATAGAACGATAGATAGAACGATAGAACGATAGATAGATAGAACGATAGATAGAACGATAGATAGAATGATAGATAGAACGATAGATAGAACGATAGATAGAACGATAGATAGATAGATAGATAGATAGATAGATAGATAGATAGATAGATAGATAGATAGATAGATAGATAGATAGATAGATAGATAGATAGATAGAACGATCGATCGATAGATAGATAGATAGATAGATAGATAGATAGATAGATAGATAGATAGATAGATAGATAGATAGATAGATAGATAGATAGATAGACAGAACGATCGATAGATAGATAGATAGATAGATAGATAGATAGATAGATAGATAGATAGATAGATAGATAGATAGATAGATAGATAGATAGATAGATAGAACGATCGATCGATCGATAGATAGATAGATAGATAGATAGATAGATAGATAGATAGATAGATAGATAGATAGATAGATAGATAGATAGATAGATAGATAGATAGATAGATAGATAGACAGAACGATCGATAGATAGATAGATAGATAGATAGATAGATAGATAGATAGATAGATAGATAGATAGCGATAGATAGATAGAACGATAGAACGATAGAACGATAGATAGATAGATAGATAGATAGATAGATAGATAGATAGATAGATAGATAGATAGATAGATAGATAGATAGATAGAACGATAGAACGATAGAACGATAGAACGATAGATAGATAGAACGATAGAACGATAGATAGATAGATAGATAGATAGATAGATAGATAGATAGATAGATAGATAGATAGATAGATAGATAGATAGATAGATAGATAGATAGATAGATAGATAGATAGATAGATAGATAGATAGATAGATAGATAGATAGATAGATAGATAGATAGATAGACTTTATTGATCCCATACTGGTAAATTGTAGTGCAGCAGCATCATGACAAACAGTAAAAAAAGAAAAAAAAAAAAGAATAAAAATAGAATACAAGAGCAAACACACTATACATAATAAATTAGAAGAATAAAAAAAAGAACTGTAGAAAATCTGGACAAAACAGTAAGGTGCAAAAATAAAAGTGTAATGTGCAAAGTTCCATGTCCTATGGAGGTGGACACATCTGATTCAAGTGCACAGTGTAAATATGTGTGACATGTCATAAACAGAGCTGGGCTTGTGTGTATTTAGTGCTAGAATATGAACAGCAGCTGCAGGAGAGCCAGCTTTGAGCACAGCTGTGATGAGTGGTGTGGCAGGAAGCATGGCAGCACAAGAGGGAGTTGAACCAACACACAGCCTAGGCTTTATTTATTACGGATGCGCTGCTTTTAGCACCGCTGAATTATGTCTACCTGAAACTCGTCGGGAAGAGGTTCTTCTTGAACTGCCTGTTACAGAGGTAAACATATATAGCAGTCACACATGTGTATTAGGCTGTCGTCCACCGCTGTCAGTGAACGCTCGGACTGTGAACCTCACCTTGGATCACTTTGGTCAGCCTTTCAGAGTCGACGTTAGGGCTCCCTTCGATGGTGGCGATTTGTGAAAGATCAGCTCCTTAACGACAAAGTAAACAGACTTAAAGTGAAGCTGAATGTAGAAGTTACAACAGCTGTGTCGGAAGTACTGCGTATAATGCACCAATATTAGTTCTATAGTATGTATATATACACTGTGTTTGTTTTTAAGGGTTTTATACAGTTCATTAGTGAGATTCAGATAACATTTGGATACTATGTTTTAGCAATATTTTGAGTGCTTATCTACATTTTAGCTTTCCCCAAGTGATTTATCATTTATTTATTATACTATAATCCTCTGCATTTTGCATTTTTCAGCAAAAATCTGGTATTTTCCTGTATTTCATTTATTAATCATGTGAATGAATAAATGAATGAATTTATTTTGGTTTGTACATCAATCATTGCACTTAGTATAATAATCATAATAAACATCAAAACCAAAAAAGGAATAGGCTAGAAGCAAAATCTTTCTTTTTTTTTTTTGATACGCCACTTACATCAAATTAAATATGTACAGCATTGAGCACTGAGCATTCACACCACAAAAAAAAAAAAAAAAAAAAAAAAATCACCAACAAAAAAAACATATCTACCACCTCAATTCAATATTCTGAAATAATTGTAAATTTAAGGCTTTTTTCGTAGATGTGTATAAAACCTCAGAGTAAATTCAAAGGTTATTATTAAAAAAAAAAACAAAAAAAAAACAGAGCGCTGAGAAAAAAGTGACTTTTTCAGCTAAATCTATCATTACTGAGCATAAAAACAACTGTCTATAACCTCTGTCATGGACTACGGAGTCTCTAAAAGTCCAAAATACACATCTGATGAGAAAGTGCATTTACCTGAAGTATTTAACTGTACTGATAGGATTTTGAAGAAGATGCTTTTTGTTACAAATGGCTGTTTAAGGTTTTGAGGATTAATGGACGAAGTATGACAACTACAGGATTTTCTAATCGAAACAAATCGAAATGAATTTAGTCTAATCTAATCTAATCTACTTTAATCTAATCTAATATAACGTAATTTAATCTAACCTAATCTGATATAATTTAATCTAACCTAATCTAATTTAGTCTAATCTAATCTAATTTTATGTAATTTAATCTAATCTAATTTTATGTAATTTAATCTAATCTAATTTAATCTAATGTAATCTAATCTACTCTAATCTAATTTAATATAACCTAATTTAATTTTACCTAACCTAATATAATTTAATCTAACCTAATGTAATTTAATCTAATCTAATCTAACCTAATTTAATCTATTCTAATATAATTTAGTCTAATCTAATATAATGTAATTTTATCTAATTTAATCTAATCTAGTCTAATCTAATCTAATCTAATCTAATTTAATCTAATCTAATCTAATTTAATCTAATCTAATTTAATCTAATGTAATCTAATCTAGTCTAATCTAATCTACTCTAATCTAATTTAATATAACCTAATTTAATTTTACCTAACCTAATATAATTTAATCTAACCTAATGTAATTTAATCTAATCTAATTTAATCAAATGTAATTTAATCTAACCTAATTTAATCTAATCTAATTTAGTCTAATCTAATATAATGTAATCTTATCTAATTTAATCTAATCTAGTCTAATCTAGTCTAATTTAATCTAATCTAATCTAGTCTAATCTAGCCTAATTTAACCTAATCTAATCTAGTCTATTCTAATCCAATCTATTCTAGTCTAATCTAATCTAATCTAATCTAATCTAATCTAATCTAATCTAATCTAATCTAAT
>NC_043969.1:35129852-35154852 GCF_902148855.1 Sphaeramia orbicularis
TTCAAAAATGTCTTCATGAGATGAAGGGCTCCGTTGCTGCCTTCTTTACTGCCTCTAATAAGACAGGCGTTCTCTAGGCACACGGCCTGCAGGAAGAATCAAATTTAAAGCATGAGATTAATGTTACACCCAAAAGAATACATAGGTTGAAAGCCGAATCACAGGTATAATGATGTGAATATGCCGAGATGGTGGCACGGACACACGCACTGGCTCTGCACTCTGTAAATATTACTGTATATTCTGCATATTTGACACTGGACTCTGTGTGTGTGTGTGTATGTGCCATTTTCTACGGCAGATATATATAAAAGAAACAAACATTTTATACTGCCGTTTTTTACTTGACTGTTTTTTTTTACACTTGGTTTGTCTTTTTTACTTAACTGTTTTATACTTACACTTTATTCTTCAGTGTTTAACTAATATGTGTAATTTATTTGAGTACCTTACAGAATGTAAAACCAGATTTTGTTGCACTGTGCAAAGGCATTTTGCAGTGACAAGAAAGTCTATTCTATTCTATTGTATTCTATTGTATTGTATTCTATTCTATTTTTTGCATAAATTCAGATTATTGGACCCACTGTACGATAGATGAAGACTCTCAGGAATTTTCCTCCCAGTGTCTCCAGCTGCTGGCCGTTGTACAGCTGTCCCAGAGTGACCTTCTCCTTCAAGATGTGGCTCTCCAGGATAATCTTCAGCATCCTCTGATCCATGGACATCACTTCATCTACAGAGGAAATAATGCATATATTTGTCACCAAAATTACATGTACTATGAATCAATGTAACCGCTCCAGCAATGGAAACTGTATTCATAGTCATAGTCTACAGATAGAAACTGTTTAGTACTTGTTGACTAGAGGCAATTTCTCAAAGAATGCAAGGGAAGCTCAGCTTCCCCTAAAATTATGAAAATTAAATGGTTAAATATGTTCGGTTGTGTTGACTACAAATGTGTTAGAACACGTTCATCTCACAGACGAGTTCGTTCAGAATCAGCTTTATCACAAATTAACAGACTCGATGTTGTTCACTTCTCATACATTGCCGTTGCACTGTTTTCTCATACATCTCTGCTCAGTGCATTTGCCCGTAGACGCTCAGCGTCCATGCACTTCAATGGGACTGAGTGGAACAGTTTTTTTCATTGCCTCAAAACTGGACGGAAATTGAATAAATGCCACGATGTTGTCCCACCCCCGGATGCTCAGTGTTTCTGGGGGTGAATGGAGCTGTGGGCGGAGCTTGGCTGGGCTGGACGCTGGGCTTCCACGGGCTGATTTTAAGCAACATAGTAAAAAATGCTCCAGGAAAACATCTCGCACCCCACCTTTAAATATAGGAAAATACATGATTTACACCAAAAAATGCAAAATACAAAGGATTAAAAAATGTTGATAAATCAGTTATGAAAGGTAGAAATAGAGATAAATTCATTTGGGAATCACCACAAAAGTAGCACTGGGTCTTTATGGGTTAATTCTGCAGAACTACACCATAAAGCTGCACAGATACAGTTACAAGACTATTAAGTGCAGGACAAAACATGTGCTTTGGCTGCATTTACTCTGACCCTTCCCATAGGCCCATAGGTACGTGCCTTTTTATTTGTGCTTTGGAATATAATTGTTGTGACACCATCATATTTATTTCTGTGTTTCATGACTTTGTCCTCTGTTCCCTCTCTCCTTTCACAAGCAGTTTGTCTGGCTACCGCTGCTCTTTATTTCATTTGCTGAGCTGGGAGTAGGGACCAACTTTGAAAAGACTGTAATGGTTCGACTATTTAGGCTGCAATGTCCCAAGAGCAGCAGCTGCAAAACTAACCATGAGAAAAGTTGCAGCAGCTTCCTGATTTACTGCACAGTCCTATAGATGGATCACATGATAATCTACAAAACCTGCACCAACAAAAGAGTTTACAATTCCTGCTGCATCCAGTTATTGCAACACCATGCATTCTTATATCCTTTTGAAACGGTATGCCTAAAGATAAAAGTAAACTGCCGAGATTAATCGCACATTCTCGTTTGAGAAACAAAACATCTCCTCTTCTGTAAAGTGACATCCAGGAATGTTCTGTGATGAATAGGGCTCTGGTCTTAGATGGCATTAAGCTTAAGTAATGTTCAAAATGAAATCTATTAGTCTCCTAAAACTCCATATACAGCAGTGAGCATCAACTGGCAGCCTGTGGGCCACATCTGCACCACCAAAACTCAGGCCAGAAGAATAGAAAATGTGAGGAGGGGAAGAAAATATGTTCCAGTATTGAGAATAAGCAGCTTTTTTGCATTGCCAAAAATGTCTGAGGTGGGAATCAGTCCTTGAATGTTTTTAAATCCAAACTCAAAATGCTAGAGACTAACACAATGACTTGCACTCATTTTTCATAGTTTGACTTGTCCCGTAAATTATTGTATGTTGTATTTCATGCTGCCTCTCGGCCCTTCCAAAAGAGGTTTTTAATCTCAATGGGATCTTTTTTTCCTAGTTAAATAAAGGTTAAATAAAAAATAAAAATATATACACTACCAGGCAAAAGTTTGGACTCACCTTCTTATTTAAATGACATGAGATGGACCACAGATGGTCAACAAGTGCTCAGCATCATTTGGAATTCCTTCCAGACTTTTGGAAAACATTTCAGGTGATTACCTCATGAAGCTCATCAAGAGAATGCCAAGAATGCACAAAGCAGTAATAAAAGCAAAATGTGGCTATTTTGAAGAATCTAAAATATAAAACATGCTTTGAGTTTTGTCCCACCTTTTTAAACTACATAATTCCATACGTGTTCATTCATAGTTTTGATGCCATCAGTGAGAATCTACAATGGAAATAGTCAAAAATAAAGAAAAACCAGGTGAGTCCAAACTTTTGCCTGGTAGTGTATATATTAGGAATGATTTGCTGAATCTAAGGCTACATTTGGACTGCAGTTGAATGTGGCCCAAATCTGATTTTTTTTACCCCAATGTGACCTGTATCTGATCTGTTAAAGACAGTTTGAACAGCACAAATCCGACCCAGGCCACTTCCATATGTGGTCCTAAATCCTATTCATATCTTATATTTTGCAATGTGACTTCAGTTTGAACTGCAAGGTCGTGTTTATCCGATCTTTACATTATTGAAATGCGACAAATGTCACAATTCTGCAACCTAGGAGGAGGAGTGTCAGGAAAAACATATCTACTTCCGTGAACACAGTGCGTGCCTGCGTGGTCACGTATTACGTCAGGACCTCTTTTGGGTCATTTCAGGGTCGCATTCAGTTCATACTCAAAACTGATAGAAGTTTCGTTTAACCCTACAACGCCTAACGTATCATATTTGATACATGAGTGCTCAAGCCCTCTATATGATCAGTGTGATTTTTTTTTCTTGAAAAACCTGATGTATACAATTAGATACATGCAATACACAGATAATCCGCCAGGGGGGAGGAATTCATTCACCAGAGCCCTTTCCAGTGACACTACAAGACTGTCATTAATGAGGAAGGAGGCAGAACTTTGTCAGTTTTGAAAAGGAATAACCAATTTGTCAGACATGTTTGTATCATATTATGTTTTTGTTTGTTCAAAAATAATAATATTTGTGCATTGAGACCCAATGTATCAAATATGATACGAAATTGAAACTCATACATGGAAATTGACTCTTGAAAAAAACAAAAAAAAATTGGGATTTTCAGAAGGACCAATTAAGGCTCCAGTTTCAAAGAAGTGGAATTTTCCGTCAATGATTTAATGGTTCAATCTTTACAGGGTTAATGTATAATATGAATGAGCACACTAAAAAATCCGATTTCAGCAACAAATCCAAACTGTGCATTAAGACCTACTGTCTGAATGTAGCCTAAATATCTATTTGACCTGCAGATTCTGCATTGTAACAACATCTGTGTGTGTATTATTAACCTTCACAATGCAGAATAAATGTGTTTTCATCTATTAAAAATGCAGTGTGCAATCTCTCTGGCTGTTGTTCAGATGTATATGACCCGTCATATACATAGAAATAGAATATGCACTTCAGGGTAAGGACAGGAGATCTGAAAATATTTCCCTTGGTTCCAGACTGAATGAGTCTGCAGTAGTCAAGGTTCATATTCTCCCACCTGCAGAGAATAAAATAGTAGTGTGTGTGATGTAACAAGTAGTGTGTGACTCACCAGTGAAGGCTGTGTTGAGAGGAGCCAGCAAAGTGTACTCAGCGTCTGCTCTCATTTCACCAGCCAAGCCCAGTTCAGACACCATATCACCGAAAGTTGACTGGGAACTTCCCACCAGTTCCATAACCTGCTTGGCTTAAAGGGCACACAGAACACAAATACCATTAAAAGAAGTAGTAACTGGCACAGCATAGTTACTTCTAAAGGGAATCAGGGGTTTAGATGAAACAAGTGTGAATGTCTAACCTGAGTCAGGCATGAGAACTTGGTCAATGAGATGGATGACACCATTAGTGGTTACAATGTCCTTCTTCAGCACCATCTTGATTCCATTACAGTCAAACTGTCACCATCACATCCAATCTCAATGGTGTTGCCTTCCATTGTCTCATAAGCACTGCCAGCCATGATGGCCTCAGAGCACTGGACTGAGTTGAGGACGTGGAATTTCAGAAGAGCTGAAAAAGCAAACAAAGTAATAATAAAGGTGGTGTTTAGGTACGTAGGTAAATTCATGTATGTTTGAACAGAGAGTAGGTCATTTAGCTGTAAAGGCTGTTTTATGCTGGCTGTAATGTTCCACTGCAGCTGGGGATATAAAACCCTGGGAACCTGTGGACCCTTGGATCCCTTGGGTCCTTTAGAGGGAAGACTAGCTGTTCTCTTTAAATTTCTGTGAAATGGTCTGATCTCCGATCACAGCCTAAGCTGTAGGCTAATAAACACCATTGGTTTGGTGCCAGTTTGACCAAATGAAACAGCTGTTGTCTGCTATTGACGCAAAACAAGCTAATGTCAATAATGTTGAGATAACTTCATATTCTCGTAGTTTTCTGCTTGATTTTTTTTTTTTTTTTTAACTTAGTCGCTGTGTATTTAAGACTTTAATTTTTGGGTTCATGATTTGGAAAGTATATTTCTTTAAAACGTTTGAAGGAAACAGTCGCTATAGAATGATTCAGAGGTATGCACGACATAAAAACATGACTTAAGTGTCAAATAATGTGCTGCTTTGTTTGACTTTCCAGCCACAATTTCATGCCTGACTTGAAACTGAAGTCATTTTTATTACTCCTCAACACTAGTTTGTTATGTACAGCTTGCCAAAACGGTGTAAGTTCCAGATTCATTGTACAGACGATTGTGGCTTCATCTGTTTCAAATTGGAAGAAGTTGAACATGTACAAAAAAAAAAAAAAAAAATCCATCCCTTTATGGGTGACTCAGTCTGCAAAACATGCCACTGGGGAACCACTGTTTTTTTTTTCTTTTCTACCTTCATCATTAAATATAAATGTGGTCTTATTTTGCCGCAGTTTATATACCGCCCCAGTCTTAGCTCCAATGTTTAAAATGGCTTTGAGTGATCTTTCCTGTCGGGTATTATGTAAAGGAAGCAGACCTGTAAGACCAAAAAGTCTGGTTTACCCTGGAGGGCCTCCTTGTCGTTCTGAAGTCTCTCCAGCACATCGCTGCCCAGCTTCTCAAAGGCCTCATTGGTGGGTGCAAAGAGAGTGTAATGTCCGGCCTGACCCAGGCTCTCCAAAATACCAGATTGCTGGGCCACGTCCTGGATGGTGATTTTTAAAGCAGGATTATTCAGCGTACAGTATTGTAGAGTTAAAACATTTACAGAACTAAAGCAAAAGTTTGACAATATGGTTTTTGTTAAGTGTAATGCACCTGCAGTATATTTTAGAAACTGTCTGCATGCATGTGCTCTGTTCACATAACTCACATTTTATATCCTACTTATAAATGTACAGTGAAAAAAAAAAGATCTTCTTTTTGTTTTGACCTGCAGTGGTCTTTTTCTGCTTGGAAAAGTCAAATATAAAACATTTATACTCAACGAATGTGTGGTATTTATTGTAACGCTACCCGTGTCTATTGCATTTTAACCCATAAAGACTCAATGTTATTTTTGTGTCAGTTCCCAAATGATTTTTCCTCTATTTAACCTTTCTTTAAGTGATTTATCACCATTTATCATAATATTATACTCTGTATTTTTCAAAATTTTCAGTGAAAATCATGTATTTTCCTATATTTAATTCACTGATGGTGTAAATGTCCATAAAAGCTAAAATTAAAGTTGAGAGTTATTATTATCAGAAACGGAGAAAACTGAAGAAAAAGTGACTTTTACATTAAAATATATCATTAACTGAACATAAAACAAGTGTCTCCATCCACTGTCATTTATTAAACTCCATGGGTTTTACTGTTGAATCAATGTTGTAGAAGATGACAGTGTTTCCACGGTAACTACGGAGCCTCTGAACATCCAAATAAGTCATATCTGATGACCGTGAAAAGTGACAAACTGAATTTTGTATTAATTACTTACGTGTATTGATAAGTTTAGTGGATCAGAATCTATTAAACATTTTTGATCAGTAGATGCTTTTGGTTGCTGGTAGCTGTTTGGGTCTTTAAGGGTTAAATTTCTACTTCTGCTTGTACTTACAGCAAGAGTAGTTAGATCATCCTCAATCTCAATGATATCCTGGATGGTGTTTCCAACGGCGCTGATGACACGATCGATCACATGGACCACTCCATTGGTGGCAACCTGGTTACCATGGATAATCCTGGCGCAGTTCACTGTCACGATCTGCACATGACGTTCCCATTAGTGTTACACCACTGAAAAGTGATTTTAGTACATGTTCGAGATGATTGTATTGGGTAATAATACTTACCCCGTTGGAGTAGTGGTTAATAAGAAGACCGAGATCATTGTACATGGAGGTGACTGTCATTCCGTTCTTTAAGTCTTTGGTCAAGAAGCGTTTGTTGGCCATGTGATAATGCAGAGCGTTGTACAGTTCAATGTTGACGTTGCTGACCAGTGCACTCCTCATTTGCTGATAGGTAAAGAAAATCAGACATTAATCGATCTGCTCAGATATGCCCAGACACTACAGATTTGTATTTTGTACACTGTAAGCCTGGGCTTTGTATTTAAAAAAATGCTTTATTTACAATGTACTTAAATGATTTAAGTTTTATTACAATACTGTAAAATGACAAGTATATTCTACTAATTTGTAGACATAGTCGAAAGTATGAAAAAATTTAAGTTGAATGGATTTAAATCACTAAGTTTTAGTCATGACCACACCTTTTTATCTCCTCATTGCATTGTGGGTATTGGGCATGTTGTTGAAAATGTGTTCTTTTTATGTGCAGGGGTTCAGCGGGGTTGTGGTGTTAGTGGTAATTTTGACTTAATGTGTGTATGGCAGTGTTTATTGGCCTTTTTGTGTTTGTTTTTGTATTTTTGTAGAGCTGCACCATGAGTGAGAGCTATAGGCCCAACAATGGCTTTCCTGTTCTGCAGATATAAGTTTTTCTTAATGTACATCTTTAAGCCTTGCCAAATTAAAAGCACTTCCTGTACTGGTCAATTATATTCATCTAACTTCTTGCCTAACTTCCACCCATGCTACAATATATTAAGTTGAATAATTATACATATTTATATTGCAAAAGATTTTAATTTAAATCAACTTGGAATTGAGTACAATGAACTGATGATATGAAGTCTAATGATTATACAAAGCAATTGACATTTCAACAAATTTTAAGTTACATTTAGTGTGTTGTACTTAAAACAGCAATTCCATTCAAGTCAAGCATTTAAGTTTAATACACTCAATTTTTCATTACTCATTACTGAAATTTTTTAAGGCAACCAGTTTCCTCAAATTTTTTAAGTAAGCTCAACTTATCCGGTCTTACAGTGTACTTACTTCATCCAAAAGGTCCCAGGCCTCATTGCTGGGGGCAAAGAAGGTATACGACCCAGAGCCCTCGATCTCAGGTCTCAGCTTGGAAATGTCTGAGTAACTTTGTGTTGAGGTGGCCTTCACCAGACCCAAGGTGCCGTAGACATTGTCGATTGGGGCCACTAAAAAACAGGAAAGTGTCTTAACGCCAGGCTGAATTTCTCAAAACAGAACTAAGAAACTGTTGAAATATTTGAGATTGAATATAAAGAAATCCACATATGCCGACAATATGCCATGGCAATGTCTTGTAGTTTATTTTGTCAGCTTTTAAAAATAGAACACAGCTGCTCTACAGATTTATCTAACCTTTACACTATGATGAAACTCGGCACTTAACACACTGTACCTGCAGGGCAACCGCGCATGCCGTCCAGTTTCATGTACCCCGGACAGCACTCATAAAGCACAGTCCTGCAAGTAGAACACACACATCACAAATGTGGATTAAACCCTTGTAAGTAGCACCGTTTATTTCAATACAGCACTATAAAAAGCTGTGTATTTGTATATATCAGGTTGCCATGTTTAAAGCTGAATCATCATTCAGTATTGGTCTTGTGTTTTCGGGTTTCCAGCTGTTAGTCATTATCTGTTTCATTACCCAAACACACCATGTGATCCAACATCCTGGGCCAAAACCTAATGGAAAGGGTGCCTCAAGGATTATGCTACCATTACAGTAGTAGATTTATACTACCAAGACCTCCTCTTTGAAGCTAAACAATTAGTTTGGACTCAAACTTCGCATTTGGTTAACCTCAAAAACATAATAATTCTGTCCTTGCAGAACTCCAGCATAATTAGAGTTGAGTTTTAGGAAATATAAAGTAAGACGAGGAACATTTAAATGGTTTGATGACTTGTATGGAAAGATTTGAGCTAACAGCTAATTGTTTTACAGGTTTTTACAAACTTTTATAATGTAGAGACAGACGATTGTGTGATCTTTGTAGATTAATTAGATCCAAGTAACAAATGTTGGTTGAGAAACTGTTGCATGAACATGGGAAAAGCGTATATGTTCCACTGGACACCATAGCCTGAGGGTGATTGTAAAATACAAACTGCAGCTGCCAGATATAAACATGACTATAACCCCTAAGTCAGCAGGTTGGAACATGTTGGAACTGTAGTATTATCTCCAACATTTGGACGGCCAGACATTTGGTAATGTAAAACTCACCTCAAATGACTAACAAATGCAACAATATAAAAATTTTTTAAAAAGACTCTTAAGACATAAAGAATAGCACGAAGAGCTGAATGATACCATATGTGTCCAGAATTCACAGGGGAATTCATTATAGACTGTCCAGTCATTACTGTTTGGAAACTACTATTTTTTTTTTAGGTCATTTGTGAAATAAATAACCATAATTATTAGCAAAAACACTGTAGTTTATGCAACAGGGGAATAAAAGCGTTTTACTTTCTTGAAGCACAATGTTAACAACAATATGGGTCTTTAACTCTTTACCGAGCAAGTGACTATTTTTGGTAATGTTACAAGACAGTTACATTACAAGACAGTGGCAGCGACAGTTACAGTGAGCCAACAATCTCAGGTCCAATGTGGTCTACAGGGTCTGTAAGGTCCACCTCTGTGTGAAAAATGACTGTACCTGCTTTGTTAGGTACCATGAAGTAATAGGGCGGCTATGGCTCAGATGGTAGAGCGAGTCGTCCAATAGCGGTTCAAATCCCGCTCTGTCCATGTGCTGTTGTGTCCTTTGGGCAAGACACTTCACCCTCCTTGCCTCCAGTGCTGCTACTCACACTGGTGTATGAATGTGTATGACTGTTCGGTGGTGGTCGGAGGGGCCGTAGGCGTGGATTGGCAGCCACGCTTCCCCAGGGCAGCTGTGGATACATATGTAGTTCACCACCACCAGAGTGTGAGTGTGTGAGTGGATGAATAATGGATCCTCTGTACGCGCTTTGAGTATGTGTTCATAGAAAAGCTCTATATAAATCTAATCCATTATTATTATTATGGTACTAATGTAAGGAATGATGTTCAAAGGGATAATGTGGATGTAGGCAGGTGTCTGGATCCACACTTATGTCGCTGGAATTGCTATAAAAGTGATGTTCTAATGTTTTTCTTGTATTTTTTATATTTCTTTCTTGTGTTTTTTTTATTTGCCACTTATGGGTAAGGAACCAAATATAATAATAATAATAATAATAATAATAATAACGGATTAGTGCTTTTTCAAGGCACCCAAAGCCCTTTACATTATAGATCCATTATTCATTCACTCTCACATTCACACTCTGGTGGTGGTAAACTACATCTGTATCCACAGCTGCCCTGGGGCAAACGGAAGCATGGCTGACAATTTGCGCTAAACAGCCCCTCTGACCACCACCTAACATTCATAAGCATTCATACACCAGTGTGAGTGACACTGGAGGCAAGGTGGGGGAAGTGTCTTGCCCAAGGGCACAACAACACATGACTGGGACAGAGTGGAATTCAAACCACTGACTCCTCAGTTATTGGATGACCCGCTTTACCTTCTGAAACATTGCCGCTCCAATTTTCTGCATAATAAAATTGTGAAAAATATCACAAAAGTCATAAAGTCTCGTTAGGTCCTCCAATAACATACTAAGGTTGAAATTGTGAATTTCAGAACATTTCTATGAGTCCCCCATAAAGGGTTAACAGGATTAAACCACCAATAACCAGAAGATGGTGTTACTGTTACTTATGAAATAAAGATCTGCTTTGTGCATCTGGATTCAATAGTGTTTCAGTCGATGGTTGATAAACATAACAAAACCCAAACAATATTATACTGACAGCAAGCAATCACTCAGTCACTTGTGATTAATGTCTGAACAGTGAGACTTCAGGCAGAAACTTGTTCCAGTGCTGATGTCTCAGTCGAGGAACAGAGGCGTCTGGGTCATGGCTAACTGCGCCTCTTCAACAACTGGATTCGAAGCGAAGTGGAATGGAGTTGGAGGGTCTGGGATGAGATCACTCCAGCTCCATTGGGGCAGAGTCAGCAGAACTCTCGCTACATTGCTCTCCCACATAGAGGGATTGTGTCTGGCCATGGGGTTGGAAAGTTTTGACTTGTCAGCATCTCTATAAAAGAAGTGTTCCACTAAAAACATATAACTACGCCACATTACAATTATCTTTTATCAGTTTAAATTAGATAGCATGACATATACTGTGCGTGGATTTGTTCCAAGTCGAGTTTGGACGGAGATAAAGATACTTTGGAAGAAGAAATATGTTGAATCATCCTTCATCCAATAAGAACAAAGTGTTGAACTGAGCAGCAAATGCCACAAACTAAAAATTCAGCCAGTTTGTAGATCCTCCTGGGCAGATATTCAGTTTAAATTATGTTACATGTCAGTGGTATGAACTTTAAAATATAAGAGACACTAGGGTCAAAGTTTACGGTAAATTCCACTGAAAACTGTACTTATTAAGACAATTATTAATTGCTACTTAGTAATTATGCTTCTGTTTTCTGCAAAACTTCTGCGAGTTGGAAGCGGGTAAAAGAAGATAAATGGGGTCTGTTAATTATACACATACGTATCTGTACTTCAATCCTGTATACTTGCACACATGTGTAGTAATATATTTAACCCATAAAGACCCAGTGCTACTTTTGTGGCAGTTCGCAAATACATTTTTCTCCACATTTAACCATTTTTAAGTGATTTATCACCATTCACCCTCATATTATCCTCTGTATTTTGCATTTTTTGGTGTAAATCATGTATTTTCCTATATGTAATTCACTGATCATGTAGATGTTCATGAAAACTCAGAGTAAATTCAAAGGTTATTATATCAGAAACAGAAAAAAACTAAAGAAAATTGACTTTTTCAGCAAAAATATCATTAAATGAATATAAAAAACAAGCATTTCCATCCACTGTTATTGATTAATCTCCATGGGTTTTGCTGGTGAATCAGTGTTGTAGAAAATGACGATGTTTCCACGGTAACTACAGATGGTAACTCTGATGATCACAAAGAGATTGCATTTTACACCAATTATTTACATATATTGATAGAATTAGTGCATCAACATGTATTAAACAGTTTAAATCAGGAAATGCTTTTGGTAGCCAGTGGATGTTTGGGTCTTTATGGGTTAAGTTTTATTTCCATTTTACATATTTATCCATTTTGCAGATAATAAATAAAAAATCCAATAATTAATAACCATACTTGTCCTTCTGTGCAGCTCTCATAGTTACTAATGATGTCAGGCTTCTGTCAGTATTATACAAATTAACTATTATCCAAAAATATAGAGCTCAGGATTAACTAAAGAAAATACTTGTTTAAAAGACGAGGACCAATATTGGTAGTTGAGATAAGGACATAATTTAACTGAATTAAATTTAATATGTATTCTCTTCTGTTGTGTATTTAGCAAAGATTGCATTGAAATTTTTTTTGTTTGCTTGGTTGTTTTCACGTGGAAATATTGTGTTAATTGTAAATAGAGTTAGGCAAAATAAGTCTTAACTTCAGTCTAAACCCCTTTGGTCGTATTGTATATGGAAAAATGGATATGTTGTTTTTGGCTGTTGTTTAAAGTACAACAGCTGTCAACACTAAAAGACAAGCCTGTTGTGATGTTTTGATGTTGTGATATGTTGTGATGTTTTATTCTTAATTGTATAGTAAGTGTTTGAATATGTATCTTGTACAGGTATTGTGTGTTCTGTGCTCCTTTAACAGTCTGTTATGTATATGTTATTTGTTACCCTATCAAGTGTCTAACCATGTCTTTCTCCTGTAAATGTTTTTTTTTTTTTTACTACCTTTTTAAAACATGGCCAGGGGACTACAGATGAAAACTAGCCTTCTGGCTAATTCTGGCTTTTTTTAACCATGTGTAACCATGTGTTTTATGAAATTGCATTGTCCCCTTTCAAATAAACTAAACTAAACTAATTAACGACCGAATAAACTACTACTACTACTATTATAGAACATGTTGTGTCAAGATATTGCAACAGGTGTACATGTGTAAAACAGTGAACTGTGTGAAAGCAACTGGTCTTTCTTTTGACTGATTTCATTGCCACCATGTGAAAAAACCAACCTTCCACTCCCTCTGAAATAGATAACATTCTTTGGCTTCTTTAACATTTGCCAAGTGCAGTGAGAGGCGTATTCATCTAAAAGAAATGAGCCTGTTTAGAGTGCTGCTCACGCCTCGGCCATAATGCAATCATAGGGACCAAACTTAGGCAAAGTTAGTGTGTATGTGTGTGAACGGCAGAAAAAGAGACTGAGAGAGACAGGGGAAAGGGAGTGAAATAGGCACCAATCCAGTCCATGTTTAAGTACAAAAGTGCTGAGAAGGTTGGAACAATAAAGGAAAAAAAAAAAAAAAAAAAAAGAGCTTGTGTAGAATTATTGAGCTAAATGCTTTTCCATTCATGGACAGTCGACATTTTACAGCCACATCATATCCTGGAATCGGTGGTTCACCACTGTGGCATCCAATGACGATCAGACTTCCTCAAACTAAGAAAACCCCCAACTCCACTTTATAGGAGCAAACGGGTCGTTCTTCAATACACAGAGAGTTTAAAGCTGCATCCATAAATGTGTTTTTCATTTTAAGCCATACTTTCATTCAGAGTAAGATAACAGATGTTTGCATCTGTAGGAACATCCAAGTTTCCATGAAAACCCCAAAAGAATAGATAAAGAAAAGGAAGCAGACGCCGAGACAGAGAGAGAGAGAGAGAGAGAGAGAGAGAGAGAGAGAGAGAGAGAGAGAGAGAGAGAGAGAGAGGCCCCGTCAAAGATCATACAGGTTGTTTTTACTTTTAATATTCATCTTAGAAGAGGAGATGAGATGAGTTGGCCTGTTGGACACATTAAACAACACTTACGCTTTCTTTCCACAGACGGCCCCTTGGTACCAATTACGACAATTGCTAAAGTACTTCTTCTTGGTCCCCATGACTTGCTGGAGGGCGCAGACATTGGGTCTGATAAGAATTGAAGCGAGAAGAAATTAACAATCAGTGAAAAGATCAAAGATTTCAGTAAGAGTCGTCTGAAAGTCATGCATTATTGAAATAAAACTCAATTATTATGTGACAAGCTGCCCTCCATGTGACTGTCAAATATGAACAGTGATTTGGCAAACGCCCCTGCTGGTTCTGCAGACAGACATGTATGCATGATGGATTTGAGATTATGATTCCACAGCTGTAGTCTGGTTGTAATAGGGCTATTTCAACAAAAAAAAAAAAAAAAAAAAAAAGAAAAAGATATAATTACATTTTCTGACCAAGGTCATGCACACAATTTTTTTTTAAATATTTAATAAATACACTTATACTTTCTTATTTAAAAAGAAAAAAAAAAAAAAAAAACTCCATATACAAATGGGAAGAATTACATTTATTAAGCTTGTCTAATGCTATCACATGCAGAATTAACTTCAATAACATGACATGACATGGATTTCAAAGAGGAAAGGGAAAATATTAACATGCTTACCCCTCTTTTCTTGCCCTGATACGACTGTGGGTAAGAATTTTATCATAAGCTGAAGAGTCGGCCTTGTCAAAAGAAGAGAGCACAAAGAGTGCAAATGCAGCTACAAAAAGGAGCTTCATCCTTGGTGTCTTAGCCAGCTCTTCCAGACCCAGAGTAATGGGAGCACACAGAGTGGGAGTTTATATACCAACAGCCTCACTCTCCACTCAGGGAGGATGGCAACATTTCATACTTTGCATGGACCACCCAGAACTTCTAGAAATACGTTTCAGTATACATAGTCATCTGTAACACTGTAAAATGTGTGTTAAAGTGTAAATCATTAAATTTGGTGTGTTCTGATAACATTTTCTGTTTATCGTTTTTTATGAACAAGAGCACTGCTGAAGTTTACTCAATATAAATACAGGAACACTGCAACTGTTCTTTTGTATACAATTCCATTTTTTATACATAATGTCTTGTCTAATGTCTAATTTTACTTCAGATAATTGTTTTTATTTTTTTAAAGAAACAAAACTTGCAGCTAAACACTTGTCTCATTTAAGGATTTTCACTGCATTGCATTAACAAGTCTCACTTTATAACATTACTCATATTAAAAAGTAAAGTATAAGGCTTCTAAATAGGCGCTTCACTAAATATTCTTCCTTTATATATTAAATTACTATTATTTTATTATAAGATATTTGTCAAAAACCTGAATGAGCATCACACTAATAGACATCCTGAGCAGACTCAATACTGTGGATTTAGAAAGTATGAAATGTGTCATAAATTTGGACAAAGAACAAAGAAACATTGTATAATCTCTGCTCTTAACAAATGCCAGAGCACTGATTGTTTAAGGGGGAAAAAAAGGAAAGAAAAAAGACTTTCAGAGAGTAGCCTGCCCCACCTAGTGGTAGGAGGGAGCGTTGAACCGTGAAACAGTATTTAATGAGTCAGTTTAACTGGAGGAGCATGTCTAAGGCGTTTAACATCCACTCTTTCCATGGAACTATGAGTGAAAATTCATGGAACAACCTCACCTGACCTAGCCGAAGATTTAAACCAACAGATTTTTCTCAACAAACATCAACACTACTTTATGAATTATCACATAGGCCCAAATTCATGCGTTGGACTTTATTTAAGGGAAGATGTTGGAGTTTGTGTTTGTCATGTTAATACAACCTGAACTACATCCACTGGAACATGTTAAATGTCAAATATCAATGGCCAGAATACAAAACCTCCTATCTGAAAAAATCACTTTTTTCAGGAAACAAACAAACAAACAAAAAAGTTTAGTTTTATCATAGTATGGTCTTTGTTAAAGCTATCCAAGCATATTGTACTGTTCTCAGACTCTCTTTCTATATTATGTGTTAACAATACATACTAGGTATACTAGGTTTAATGTGAAAACTCAAAATCTAAAAATTTGGAGATAGGAGGTTTTGTTTTTTGGCCATCGAATTCTGTGCTTGTGTGTTCTCTACAGGATCATAGTGATGGTTTTATTATGTAGTGTGAAGACTTTTTTAGAACACACATCCTGTTCCACATTAGTTGCTTTTCCATTGGACACCTGCGAAAAACTTTACCGATATTTACTAAATGTCGAAAAAACACAAGTGCGTAATGTCGATTTTTCCATTAACCCTTTCATGCACAAATTATGAGAACCTTAATCAATATTTTTTTCTTGAGTGTTTTTGTTCCACTTTACGCATGAAAGAAACAATGCAACTGTTTTTTTTTTTTTTTTATGAATGTATTTTTCATGGCATTACAAAAATGTCCACTCAGCTGGACACCATTCATTTAAGTTCTGAAGCAAAGACACATTTATTGAAAAATCATCATCAGAAAGTGATATACTGTGTGAAAACTATGAAATAAAAGCATTTTTAGTGCCGCTAATTGCTAAATTGCTACTGTTTTTTCACATTTTATCATACTCTAGTATTAGTTATTACTCATTTCATGGAGATAAAATCCTCCTGAGACCCAGGAAATGGACAGTTTTAGCTTTTTTACTTTAAAATTTGTCTTGACTGGAAACTGCATCATGCAACAGTTTTTTCAGATACATTTTTAAAACAATTTTTATTTATTGATTGATTTTTTTAATGGAATGTCCTTTCCAATGCACAGCATTTTTATAGTAAAACTGTCAAACTTTTGTCCCCTACAGAGGACAAAATGCATTGCTGGGTCACAGGAGGATATGCTAAATAAATAAATAAATAAATAAATATGGAACTAGAACAACAAAACCCATGAACAAACAATAGAACAGAAGTAGAATAGCTGTCCACTGTAGTGACCAGTATGCATGAAAGGGTTAAATCACAAATGCAATGATTTGTTTATTTATTATCGCGAGATGACATGAGGAGTCATTCCATAAACATGGGGACAAACGTTTTATTATGTTTTGTTATGTAGTGTGAAGACTTTTTTTAGAACACACATCCTGTTCCACTTTTTGTCACTTTTCCATATGACACCTGCGAAAAACTTTACCAATATTTACTAAATGTCGAAAAAACAGAAGTACATAATGTCGGTTTTTCCATTAAATCACAAATGCGATAATTTGTTTATTTATTATCTTGAGATGACACGAGAAGTCATTCCATAAACATGGCGACGAACGTAAATATGGTGTTGATTTACAGATATATATTCATTATTATTATTATTATTATTATTATTATTATTATTATTATTATTATTATTATTATTATTATTATTATTATATTACCCCTCTATCTCGTACTAAATTAAAAATGATTGGGTTTCCTGGTGCGTCCACACATACCACGACATGTTTCTTCTTTGTTTTCGCTTGTTATAACGTCCACCAACATCTGTTTTTTTTAAATCACCTGACTCTAGTTGCGAAAACAGGTCTTTCCATTGCAGTTTTGCGTGATATACCATTTGCGCTATGCTCGAAAAACCACCTCTTGCCAGTGCAAAAGCTTTTTAATCGAAAAACGAGACTTTTGGCGAAATAATCATTTTTACATTAGGTAAATTTTTATGCGCAAGTTACATTTGTGCATTGAGGGTCAATGAAAAAGCAACTATTATAAACATGAACAGCAAAAACAGAAGGTTTTGTACCTCTGTGTCTTGCCTACAAGATAAAACACTGGAAAGAGAGTCTGGTTTTGACTGGCTCTGCATTTAAAGTGTCATGAGATAACTTTTGTTATAATTTGGTGCCATTTAAAAAACAATTGATTGATTTTTTTTGTTGCGATCAAATTTTTATTTTCATTTTCATTTCACGAATTAAATTGAACTGAGGTATTTCAGGTTATACAGTATTACTGGAATGGATTTTCAGAGCAAGAACACCAACAGTGAGCCCAAGACATAAGAACATGTCATGAGATACCAAAGAACACAGAGAGAGTATAAAGATAAAAAGGGAAAAGTAAGAAAAAGTAAGGTTAATTACACACACAAAAAATAAAAATGCATATATAACCTACAAGAATACACATAACATACATAAAAAATACAGAAAGACAAACATAATAGGACTTGACATCTAGAGGCACTAGAGCCAGTGGCAAAATCAACTTACAGCATGATTTTCAAAGAGTAGACTGATTGATAATATTGCACAAACAAGCACAATGTAAAATGTCAGATCTTGTTACTGTATCCTCTAAAAATGCAGCTGTTTTTTTTTTTTTAGCTTTAATAGTTGCTAAAACATACCCAAGTGACATCACTATCACTTTCATTAAACAAAATAAATTGGACAGAGGTATTTCAGGTTATATAATATTACTGGATTCTCAGAGCAAGAATACCAACAGTCAGCCCAAGACATAAGAATGTGTCATGAGATACCAAAGAACACAGTAAGAGTATAAAGATAAAACAGGAAAAGTAAGAAAAAGTAAGGTGAATTACACACAAAAAATAAAAATGCATACATAACCCTCAAGAATACACACAACATACACAGAACATACAGACACACAAGCAGAAATAGACAAGACAGAAGGGACTTGACATCTAGAAGTACAAAGGCAGTGGTTTCCAACCTTTTTTGACTTGTGACCCCATTTTAATGTCACACATTTCTGGTGACCCCAGACATTTTTTTTTTTTTTTTTTTTTTGCTAAAATGAATTTGTTTTTGATCGTGTAACAGATTTTGATGAAATTTTCAGGGTTTGTTGGAAATGGGCCCCCCCCGTGGGCCCCCCCACCCCCGATCACCACCAAAATTTAATCATTTCTTCCTTATCCCATTTCCAACAAACCCTGAAAATTTCATCCAAATCTGTCCATAACTTTTTGAGTTATGTTGCACACTAACGGACAGACAAACAGACAGACAAACAAACAAACAAACAAACAAACAAACAAACCCTGGCAAAAACATAACCTCCTTGGCGGAGGTAATAATGGTATGAATTGCAGTTTATGAGATGATGCATAAGTGTCCACTGTGTTGGTTGATATGGAACTAAAACAACTAAACCCATGAATATACAGGAGAACAGCTGGAGAATAACTGTCCACTGGAGTGACCACTATGCATGAAAGGGTTAATACTGAACAAACAATAACTCAAACTATGAATTATGAAAGAGCTGCAGCATCTGAAACTGACCACAATGAACATTTGAAAGATAAACAGTACCACAGTGCTTCAGTTTCAGCTTCACAGTTTGTCATGTCTTTTATGGATTGGGATTGTCTCTGCCAACTCAACATATATTCTTTATTAGTAATTTATATATATATATTTTTTAACAGTTACTGGAAATTGCAGGCGACCCCATTTGAATTCCAAGCGACCCTACGTGGGGTCCCGACCCCAAGGTTGAAAAACACTGTAACAAGGTAAGAGAGCCAGTGGCAAAATCAACTTGCAGCATGTTTTTCAAAGAGTCGACTGAATGATAATATTGCGCAAACAAGCACAATGTAAAATGTCAGATCTTATTACTGCATGTTCTAAAAATGCAGCTGTTTTTTAGCTTTAATAGTCGCTAAAACATACCCAAGTGACATCTCTTTCACTTTTCAGTCATCCACATTATTCTGCTTAAACATCTGGCTAACCAGATGTTCAGTATGTAAGCAGGGAGGATTTGTCATCCTAGCCAACTAACTCTGTTCATCATTTGTGAAAAGCAGCAAACAACCAGGTCACAAGTTTACGCTTGTACTTCTAACCAGTTAAAAAGTAGAAAACCATTCTTCAAACCACATCCTGTGAGAAACGACACTCTTAATGCAACGATCCTCTGATAAACCAGATTATTCATGGCTTTTAAAAAAGCACTTAAGCACAAAATTCTTGCTTGGGCTTTTCACCTCTCCTAAACTCCTCTCACACTGGATTACATTAACGTTAGAATTCCAGCATTTCAGCAAGTTGCCAATTTGCACAATGACAAATATGTACTTGCTTGCATGGGGGGAATAATGGCACTGATGAACTCACTGCAGCGATAATTAAATGCAGTGTGGCTTTTGCACTTTGAATCATAACACTCGCTTTTACACTGACACTCAGAAACAAACACTGCATGTGTCACAAAGATGGAAAATGAACCCCAGTATGGATTCCTTTCTGTGTTTCCTGCTAGTTTAAGGGACTCAATAATGTGCAATTTCAGCTTCTAAGTACAAATTTATTAAAATGTGATGGTGTAAGTGCTACTGCTATGAGTACGAGTGTCAAACATAAGACCCGTGGACCAAAACTGGCCGTCCAAAGGGTCCAATCTGACGCATGGGATGAATCTGTGAAGAGCAAAAATTACACTGAAGATATTAACAATCATTTTAATTCAGGTTCCACATTCAGCCCAATTTAATCTCAAATGGGTCAGACCAGTCAAATACTATCATAATCATCTATAAATAATGTCAACTCCAAATTCTTCTCATATTTTAGTGTAAAAAAAAAAGGAAAATGACATGAGCATGTTTACATTTACACACTATCCTTTCAAAACAAATGTGAAAAACCTGAACAAATATAAACTACCTGAAATACCTTAAAAGAAGTAAGTGCAATTTTAACAATATTACTCAGTGTTTCGTGTATTTGTAGATCCACTGTGATCTGCAAGTTGTAATGTACATGTGTAAATGATAAACTGAGGCATAATATTGGTAAAATTGCAGTTTTTTTTCTTAATAAATTTCTTTTTTTCATAGTTGTTCATGTTATTCGCATTTTTTTTTTTTTTGAAGGATACTTTGTAGATGTAAATATTTTCATCCTGTAATTTTACTTTTTTCACTCTAAAACATAGAGAAAAGTTTGGATTTGACTTTATTTATATATTATTATGTTATTATTTTATTGGTCTGACCCACCTCAGATCATATGTGGCCCCTGAACTAAAATGAGTTTGACACCCCTGATAGTAAACGTCTAAAAAGTGCTTAAAAATACAGTTTTTTTTAAAAGAATATACTTATTAAATTTTCATTTTTCAAAACAACACAAAACAGCTTAGCACTACAGTCAAAAAAAAAACAAATGAGATTCACAGTCAGCATAGAGACAGATTCCCATCACATTCATATCTATACAAAACAACAATGGGTTTAATTTTTATGTCAGCTCTTCCTCATTCTAAAAAGTCTCACCTGTTTGACTCTTTTTCTCACATTTTCCAACCCTGCCCTGCATGTGTACATGTCTACAGATCACTAGAGGGTGCTTTATGCCCACAGAGCAGGGAAACTTTTCACACCAGTGCATTTGTGCTTTAGCCACCAAAAAAAAAAAAAAAAAAAAAATCAAATTGTTAAAGCAAGGCAAAAATAATTTAATCATCAGTTGTTAAATTATAGAAGTGATTTTTGAAATTTGTTAACGCTACATTAAGTTATATTGCTATTCTCACTGAGACTTTCCACTATTTTAAGGCTTTTTTTTATGGGGCCAAGTTGAGTGGAATGCTGGGATTCCTGAGAAGTGAGAACAGTATGAAGTGAAGCTGGAAGTGCAGCAAAAAATGGTAATGTTGTGAAAGGTTGTATTGAAGGCAGCTGCTCATACGACAAACTAAAATTAAACACATGCATTTAAATGATCATATAAATTCTGAACGGTGTCAGTTTACATCTGCAGAACAGCTGCGATATGATTAACGTACCCGTGGAACTTCTGCTAAAACCAGTTCTAAAACCCTCCTCTGATAGGCTGTAAAAAACAAATGTTCTCAGAAGAATGATGCAAACTGTGCACAGAAGGGAAACTATAGAGCAGTGGTGTCAAACTCGTTCTGGTTCAGAGGCCATATTTAGCCCAAGTTGATCTCAAGTGGGCCAGACCAGTAAAATAATGACTTAATAACCTATAAATAATGACAAATCCAAGTTTTTCTTTTTGTTTTAGTACAAAAAAAAAACAAAACAATTAAATTCTGAAAATACATTTTACAAAAAACATGTGAATAACCTGAAAAAACAGAAATTTCTTTTGGAAAAATTAGTGCAATTTTAACAATATTATGCCTCGACTTCCGACATCCAGTTCATCTCAGCAGAGGCCATCCAACAGAGGATTCCAGCTCTCAACATCATCTGGGGATCTGTCCTGTCCATTCCTGGAATCCAGTCTGTTCACTGCATGAGGACGCAGTCCTTTGGTCAGGTTTCTGTATCCCGCTATTCTGAGCAACCTGAACGCACCCATAACCTCCTTCCACAGCCTGAGCCCCAGCCTGTACCTGTAGCAGCTTGTAAGTGCTATACAGTTATGAAGCCTGACTCTAAGTGGTGTATAGGGTGGGGAAGCAAAATTTACAATATTTTGAGGCAGGGATTGAAAGACAGTGTATGACCAATTAGTTTATTGAAAGTCATGAGAATTTATTTGCCACAAGAAAATTGACATAATTACCTCCGCCAAGGAGGTTATGTTTTTGCCAGGGTTTGTTTGTTTATTTGTTTGTTTGTATGTTTGTCTGTTTGTTTGTTTGTTTGTTTGTTTGTTTGTTTGTTTGTCTGTCCGTTAGTGTGCAACATAACTCAAAAATTTATGGACAGATTTGGATGAAATTTTCAGGGTTTGTTGGAAATGGGATAAGGAAGAAATGATTAAATTTTGGTGGTGATCGGGGGGGGGGGGGGGGGGGGGGGGGGCACTGATCAGCCTTGGCAGAGGTCTGCGCTCTCCGAGTGCTTCTAGTTGAAAATGTTTTTATTCTATGTGTCCTCCTTCTTTCTCACTAACTGCCTTCACACGCTTCCTGAAACTTGCGCAAGTGTTCCTCAAATATCTGGGTGACAACTTCTCCCATTCTTCTTTAATAGTATCTTCCAGACTTTCTCCTAATAGTTTTGCTCATAGTCATTCTCTTCTTTCCATTATAAACAGTCTTTATGGACACTCCAACTATTTTTGAAATCTCCTTTGGTGTGACGAGTGCATTCAGCAAATCACACACTCTTTGACGTTTGCTTTCCTGATTACTCATATGGGCAAAAGTTTCTGAAAAGGTATGGATAATAGTGTTAGGTATGATCATGACATCAATATATGTTTGGTTTCAAAACAATTGACGTAGTGCCTGCTGAGAAAAAAACAACTAAATGTTCATTGTAAATTTTGCTTCCCCACCCTGTATAGCATAAGCCATCAGCTTGGAGGAAGGTGCCAACATTATGCTGTGATCGGTGCTGAATATACAGACTTTACTGAGCATTAAATGTGCATTAAATGTGCTTAATGAATCACTTAATGAATCACTTTCTACAGCTAATATGTGTCCTTTGTATATGTAGTCATAAATATGTATAAAAATGTTTAAGTTTGTTACCTGTGTTTTCTTTCCGTACATAACCGAAATTCTTAATTCCCTACATAACCATTCCATTCTCTAAAACTCTTGCCAAAAGTCATAGTTATATTTAAAAAAAAAAAAAAAAAAAAATGCATCCATAGTTTGTCAAAACAGACACCTTAAAGAACATCTGAACAAATTTTCATAGTTAGGAGACACTTGCAACCACACTTTTAAAACATTTAGAAAAAAAGGAAAATTCAGATGTTAATTTTTGTTCCCTATATAACCATGCAGTTTTTCAAATTTTTATGGCAAAAGATGGCACTATAGCTTTTGTTTCTTTTTATGAGCTTCAAGTACTAGTTAATACCTTTAAAATGATGTATTATTCATGTCTCTAGCTTAAATACTTTTTGAATTAGTGTATAAAATGTAGTCGGGCACTCCCTACATAACCACGTGACTTGACCCATGTACATTTACACACAATGTTCCATAAACATTTGGTAACGGGCAGAATATTGTTAAAATTTTGGAGTTTGGAACTAAAATTTGAACAATTTCTACAGTATTACATCTCTTATTATTAATACAACTCCAGATCACAGTGGATCCATAAATGCACAAAACATTTAGTAACAGGCAGAATATTGTTAAAATTACACATTTCGGGTTGTTCATCTTTGTTTTTATTTATGTATTTATTTGCATTTTATTTTGAAAGAATAGTTTTGTAAATGTAAATATTTTCAGTGTAATCTTATTTTTTTCACTTAATTTTTTCCAAATAATTTTTCACAAAGAAAATTTGTAGTTGTCATTATTTATGGGTTATTGTGTTGTTATTTTTTACTTGAGATCCCATTGGTCTGTATGTGGAACCTGAACCAAAATGATTTGGACAACCTGGACTGTTCAGGTTCATTTTTGCACTTTCATCCCGCGGGCCGGAATGGAGCCTTTGGCGGGCCAGATTTGGCCCCCGGGCCACATGTTTGACACCTGTACTATAGAGCATTATTTGCTATTTATTGTTTTGTTTTTGTTTTTTTTAATACAGGAAACAAGTTTGGAGATGTAAATTTAGTGAGCTAAGAGGAGCTAATTCCTGCAAACATTTGTAGATGTTACTTTCCCTCATCATCAAGTGCTATTTTTGACATGATAAAAAAAAGTCCAAAACAGCAACAAATTGAATATTCAGTACTTTATTTAATTGCTTAGTAGTTTATACATATTCATAAGTAACACATAGTTTACCTGCCACATGTAGCTGATGCAAATGTACATATAGAACAGCAAATCCTGCAAAAAAAATCACTCACGCTCTGTTTCTAGTGATGAAAAAATCCTTCCAATCTAAACAAAACAGGTGTAAATTAATGGATTGCTGATTATTTTTGCATGCCTAAATAAATGTTAATTAAAGGGATGGATATTGTTGGTATATGTGGAATAATATTGTGTATAGTGGTTTAACATGTTAGCATAAACTCAACTATAGGGCATTAAAAGGTAGAAATAGGAGTAGAGTAGCTCTTTGCAATGATTTTTTTATTATTGATTTATTTCGAATATGGAAATGATTCAAGCTTCCTGATTGCTACTAATTGACTTCTCTGCACAACATGATATAGAAATGAAAATTCAAGAAAGCACAAGATGATACGATGCTTTAGACATGAATGATTCATGATTTCCTGAGTGTCACATCAGCTTG
>NC_043969.1:35157352-35164852 GCF_902148855.1 Sphaeramia orbicularis
AAAAAATTTGGATGCTTAATTTCAGTGCAAAAAAAAAAAAAAAAAAAATATATATATATATATATATATATATATATATATATATATATATATCAGATACTTAATTTCAGTGCAAAAAAAATTCGGATGCTTAATTTCAGTGCAAAAAAAAAAAAATTCAGATACTTAATTTCAGTGCAAAAAAATTCAGATATTTAATTTCAGTGCAAAAAAAAATCAGATACTTAATTTCAGTGCAAAAAAAATTCAGATACTTAATTTCAGTGCAAAAAAATTCAGTGCTAGAAATTCCGTAGCTTTTATAATTCAAAATCTGCTGAGACAGATTTACTTCCATAGTGTATTACCTTAAAATTCTCCTCTGTCAACCCTTCCT
Organism: Sphaeramia orbicularis; assembly: GCF_902148855.1. Classification (NCBI taxonomy): domain Eukaryota; kingdom Metazoa; phylum Chordata; class Actinopteri; order Kurtiformes; family Apogonidae; genus Sphaeramia; species Sphaeramia orbicularis. The sequence goes on from NC_043969.1 coordinate 35,157,729, forward strand.
CTGTTTTGGCATCTCTGATCATCGCAGCCACATATCGCTTTACTAAGTTCCTTAAAACCTCCTAGAAAGAGACGTTATTGTAGAGGTACAAGGCAGGTATCATTTGAAGAACAAAAAGTTAAAACACTGACGAATGTGTAAAATAAATCACTACCTGATACTCATGGTTTAATCTTACATTTTCAGCTGCACGGACCTAAAATTAAGGAAAAGATCCATTTATAAATACATTTCTGTTTGCAGCTGAAGGGTAATTGTGCCTTCTTAATGTTTTCAAAAGGAAGCCCCTTGGTGTAAATTTTCAATTATTTTGGAGTCACCCATTTTGAGGCAGCAAATACTAGAGGGGAACTAATGCATTCTTGGCATTTAGAGATAAGACAATGGATGCGACAGTTGTGAAAACAGAGACACAAGCAAATTTCAGGAAATTCCTTACCCCCAAAGTTTCAAAGGTTTCAAGCCTTTTGACACTTGGTCTCTTAAACAAGTGCGTCTTTATCCATCCAATTAGATAACACAGGGACTTCGGGCTTGGGATTATATTAAACGGAGATGGCAAAGTCCCCCCTTCTTCAAAATAGCTCATCCATAATTTTGTTCTGGCAAATTTCCATTCTATGTCTGCGTGATCCTGGAAAAGAGAAACGGCACAACAATTTTTAAAAAATGTTTTACCAAAGAAAGCAAGACAAATTAGTATCATTAAGCTATACGGCAGAGTAGCAACACGACTTACAGCAATGTGCTGGTAGGAGTTGTTCATCATCGCAATTAGCATATTCAGAAGAACTACCAGGGAAATGACATTGTACGTTCCAAACATGGTACTTCCCACAAACTCAGTGAATTCATGGTCTGGTTCAACATTGGTCACATACAGTGAAATCAGGCCAAATACAGACCAAAATAATGACTGGAGTGTCTCGAATAGCCTGAAAAGCAAACAACCATACATCAAATCATGCACTGCTGAAAAACAAACCCATTAATTCTTAAAATTACACATTTGTTAGGGACAATTTATTTCAACTTGCGTTGAGAATGCGTTGTTTTGATGAGAACATCGAATACCCTTGCAACCACTTGGCCCATCTCCCTCTGTTTCGTAGTAAAAGTAGAGCTGGTTGAGGCCGTTGGCAAAGGCCAGCAGCACTAGACAGTAGATGAAGAGGAACTTGAGGATGTCCAGGAGCATACGGCCCAGGGAGATCTGCAAAGGGCCCAGGTGGGAGTTGGCAGTGAAAAGGCAGATGAGGCGCAAGGAGCTGAAGATGTTGGCTATAGCAAACAGTGACTCTGCCACCAAAGTCGGGTGCCACATTTCCCAGGTACATCTGGGTTTGGCTCCATTGTACTGTTGAAAAGAACAACCACACAACCAGCACCATCAGATACACAAATGCACACAAACTGAAAAAGAAATTCTATCACTTATGACAAACAATAAAGCCTATCTATCTATCTATCTATCTATCTATCTATCTATCTATCTATCTATCTATCTATCTATCTATCTATCTATCTATCTATCTATCTATCTATCTATCTATCTATCTATCTATCTATCTATCTATCTATCTATCTATCCATCCATCCATCCATCCATCCATCCATCCATCCATCCATCCATCCATCCATCCATCCATCGTTCTATCTATCGTTCTATCTATCGTTCTATCATCCATCTGTTTATCCATCCATCCATCCATCAGTTTATCTATTTATCCATCCATCCATTTATCTGTTTATCCATCCGTCTGTCTGTCCGTCCGTCTATTTATCTAATATTAAGACACATCCTTCACTTGTAGGACTTCCTATTCCTGTTGATTTGAAATATTATTATGATTAAAATGTTGTGTCAGCTGTGGTCCAAGATATCATATTTTTACACTGATTTATCACAATAAATGTCAAATCCATGTCAAGGTTGAACATATGAAAAAGTATTTTAAAGTGATTATTTATGGTCAGAATGTGACAAATGTTTTAGAAATTTAGAGGTAGAATATTAAAATCTTTTAAATTATAATTGTTTAAACTTTTACATTATTGGTTTATTTTTATATGTATGTTTATAGTATTTTTAAAAGTTTTATTTGTGTTTTATGTATATTTTAGTATAAATGTATCTGCAACCTTTGTAAAACAGATTTTTAATCTCAATGAGTGATTCTTCCTTGTTAAATAAAGGTTAAATAATAATAACAGTAATACTAATAATACTGTTACTAGTAATAACATGAACACCAATTCTACTACTACTACTACTACTACTACTACTACTAATAATAATAGTAATAACATGAACACAAATTCTACTACTACAACTACTACTACTACTACTACTACTAATAATAATAATAATAATAATACTAGTAATAATATGAACACCAATTCTACGACTACTACTAGTAATAATAATACAAATAATACTATTAATAACATGAACACCAATTCTACTACTACTAGTAATAATAATACTAACAATACTATTACTAGTAATAACATGAACACCAATTCTACTACTACTACTAGTAATAATAATACTAATAATACTATTACTAGTAATAACATGAACACCAATTCTACTACTACTACTACTACTACCACTACTACTAGTAGTAATAACAATACTAATAATACTTTTACTAGTAATAACATGAACACCAATTCTACTACTACTACTCCTACTACTACTACTAATAATAATAATACTAGTAATAACATGAACACCAATTCTACGACTACTACTAGTAATAATAATACAAATAATACTATTAATAACATGAACACCAATTCTACTACTACTAGTAATAATAATACTAACAATACTATTACTAGTAATAACATGAACACCAATTCTACTACTACTACTACTACTACCACTACTACTAGTAGTAATAACAATACTAATAATACTTTTACTAGTAATAACATGAACAACAATTCTACTACTACTACTCCTACTACTACTACTAATAATAATAATAATACTAGTAATAACATGAACACCAATTCTACTACTACTACTACTACTACTAGTAATAATAATACTAATAATACTTTTACTAGTAATAACATGAACACCAATTCTACTACTACTACTACTAGTAATAATAATACTAATAATATAATACTATTAATAACATGAACACCAATACTACTACTACTACTACTAGTAATAACAATACTAATAATATAATACTATTAATAACATGAACACCAATTCTACTACTACTGCTACTACTACTACTACTACTAATAATAATAATAATAATAATAATAATAATAATAATAAATCAACACTGATTAAAAATAAGGAAAAACAAACTCAGTGAAATGAAATATGAAATAATATATCAAATAATATAAAATGTTATGATAAATATTTATCATAACATAAAATTATACAATAACATCTATCATTATTATTTTTTTTACCCCTGGCTCCTGTCAGCAATGAAACACCTGATTTCATTGTGTCTCATTACTTTTGTCCATATGGTGTATTTGCACTAGCAAATGCAAAATATAAAGATATTGTTCAATTTAGAAATGTCGGACACTATATACTATGTAGATAAGAATATTTGTAAATGTCTTTCTGTCATATACTTTGACCTGTACGTACCTTTATGTAGGCAACGATCTTCAGAGAAATTGTTGCAAGATACAAGGCGTTCATTATGAAGTCCATTAAATTCCACCAGTCGTCTATGTAGTCCTCAAAACCACTATCCCACATCTGCTTGATCTCCGTCCATATAAAGCCTTGGAGAGATGAACAAATAAGCATGTTTTTTGATTTCATTCCACCATTGACTCATGGGCAAACATCAGACATGCATATGGTCACAGTTAGAGTCTCCTTTCAGTTCCCATTAAGAACTCATTTGTGCGATTACAGGGAACAGATGTACAACAGTGCACTAAACATGAAGGTGAAGCAGAAGTGTGTGTGTGTATGTGTGTTCTTAGTTTTCATAGTTACCGAGCACCCAGGGGAGGATCATCCATTCCACCGTGGTGGGTGGTGGGCCCTGAAGGTCTCGCTCTGTGAAGGCTATATGCTGCGACGCCAAGAAGAGCAGGAAGAGGAAGGTCAGGTAGGAAGCGGTGTGACAGATGAATTTGATGAAGGGTTTACGGATGAACAGGCCGTAGCGGTTCTTCGGGGAGATCAGGTAGAACATGCATAAGAGTGGAAAGAGGATGCCGATGAAGATACATGTAATGAGCTTCACCGCCCAGTGACGCCTCCTCCAGCCTGGAAACTCATCGTACCAACGAGACGCCAGAAGCTGCTGACAGTTGGGCTGAGCTACGAACTGTGATAGAAAAAAAGACAAGGAAAGAGATTATGACGAGTAAAAATAGACACAAATCTATGCACAAACACCATGATCTGCAAAAAAAAAAGATGTAGCAAAACAACTATCGCTGATCAAGTTTGAGAAAACATTTTGACCTTTTTTTCCTGTAATGATTGCGTCAATGTGATATAAATAAATCAATACAATATAGGTGCAGAAAAAATTATTAGACCATCAAAAGTCACCAAAAACAGTAGTTATGTCAGCGTTTTTCAACCTTAGGGTCAGGACCCCATGTGGGGTCACCTAGAATTCAAATGGGGTCGCCTGAAATTTCTAGTAATTGATAAAAATAAAAAATAAAAAGTTACTAATAAAAAATATATGGTGAGTTGACAGAGAAAGTCCCAATCCATAAAAGACATGACAAACTCTGAAGCTGAAACTGAAGCACTGTGGTTCTGTTTATCTTTCAAATGTTCATTGTGGTCAGTTTCAGATGCTGCAGCTCTTTCATAATTCATAGTTTGAGTTCTTGTTTGTTCAGTATTAATCGTCGGCCTTGTAAATCCAAGCTGGACTGACTGTACATATCCTGACCAAGGAAAATCAAATTGTCACTTTGTGCAGTAATCTACACCTGGCTTTTCTGCCCCCGTCCATAATAATATACATTATATAGACTAAACATCGTCTAAAATTAATGTTTATTTGCAACATAGTATAGCAAACTATTACATGATCAAAAACAAATTCATTTTAGCAAAAAAAGTCTCTGTTTTGAATGTGTGGGGTCACCAGAAATGTGTGCTGTTAAAATAGGGCCATGAACCAAAAAAGGTTGGGAACCAATGAGTTATGTAATCAAGTACTAACTCCTGTGTGGATCATGTGACTAAAACAGACAGAAAAGAAAAGTGAAATGGAATGCCTAAAAGCACTGTTTTTGTCAGTACAATGCCATAACTACTGATGTAAGAACTGAAGTGATTTTGGTTATTATCAAGAAAAGCATGGAAAATGGATAGATATCAGCTCTGAAATTAAACTCTTATGAGCTGTTTTTGTTGGTATCATTATATTTGTCTAAACAAATGTACCTTTAGTTGTACCAAGCATTAAAATGAACAAGAAACTGAAGAAAACAAGGGGTGGTCTAAAAAATTTTTCCGTAACCGTAGAAATCATTGCACCAGTTCAAAGCTGATAACTGATGTGTATGAACAGGAATAAAAACAGGAATGTGTCTGAAAAGAAAATTATTCCAACTCTATGAGCAACAGTGTAATTTAGACAGAAAGGCTATGTAAAATAAAATTTGCATTATGTAATACTCCATATAATGGTCAAATATTATTGGTTTATTGTTAATTTTATAATAAAAAACTAAATATGTCATTAAAACCTCAATAGCATTAACTTGGTTTACACTATGTTTTTATTACCAATATGTTTTTATTGTTTTATCTTATTTTGTTGTATTGTGTATTTTTTTTTATATATTTATGTACTTTTTCTTTAAGTAAAATATTGCTACTGCCAGGATCAATATTTATTTGCTATTCTTCTGGAGTGTCCGATCTGATTTTGCATATGGATACTCCAAATTATGGTCAAATATTATTGTTTTATTGTTAATTTTAAAGCAAATAACAAAATTAATCAAAAAACATCAATAGCATTAACATGTTTTACAGTAATAATGTCAGACCTTCTTTGCCCCTATATGTCTTTATTGTTTATCTTATTTTTGTATTGTGTATCTTTTTTTTATATTTATCTGCATTTTCTTTAAGTAAAATACTGCTACTGCCAGGATCAATATTTATTTGGTATTCCTCTGGAGTGTCTGATCTGATTCTGCATATGGATACTTCATATTATGGTCAAATATTATTGTTTTATTTTTAATTTTAAAGCAAATAACAAAATAAATCTGAAAAACCTCAGAAGCATTAATATGTTTTACAGTAGTAATGTCAGACCTTCTTTGTACCGATATGTCTTTATTGTTTTATCTTATTCTTGTATTGTGTATTTTTTTTATATTTATGTACTTTTTCTTTAAGTAAAATACTGCTACTGCCAGGATCAGTATTTATTTGCTATTCCTCTGGAGTGTCTGATCTGATTCTGAATATGGATACTCCATATTATGATCAAATATTATTGTTTTATTTTTAATTTTAAAGCAAATAAAATAAATCTGACAAACCTCAGTAGCATTAATATGTTTTACAGTAGTAATGTCAGACCTTCTTTGTGCCAATATATCTGTATTGTATCTTATTTTTGTATTGTTTTTTTTTTTTTTTTTTTTTTTTAATTTATCTGCATTTTCTTTAAGTAAAATATTGCTACTGCCAGGATCAATATATATTTAATCCGATCTGATTCTGTAAAGACTCGACTGATCCAAGTGAACTTCCAGAAACCTTCTGAAGAGTTCTTCATCAGATAAAACATGTAAAACGATTAATTATTACATACCACAAATATACAATTTGCACAGAACTGCAAACATATATATGAAAAACTGAGTGTTAGAGTCTCACACTTCTCCAACTAAACATTCAGAGTCAGAGAAAACATGTTTTATTTATCGCAGCAATCAGCAAAAGAGCAACAATGAACAAAAGTCAGTAGAAACATCACGCCTCTGAAGATAAATAACGATTATTATTTGTTTATTGACCAAAGTTTGTGCTTTCTGTTCACAAGTGTTTGTCAAATCTGTTTCCCAAACACATTTTCTCTGCCCACTGAGATTTGATATAAACATCTGCTGAGCATCTGGAGACGATG